>NC_041056.1:43022487-43296805 GCF_900634775.1 Gouania willdenowi | reverse complement strand
TTCTCTATCATGGTCTACATCATGGTCTCCATCATGGTCTACATCAGGGTCTCCATCAGGGTCTCTAACAGGGTCTCTATCAGTGTCTCCATCACGGTCTCCATCATGGTCTCCATCATGGTCTCCATCAGGGTCTCTATCATGGTCTACATCATGGTCTCTATTAGGGTCTCCATCAGGGTCTATATCATGGTCTCTATTAGGGTCTCCATCATGGTCTCTAATAGGGTCTCCATCAGGGTCTCTATCATGGTCTACCTCATGGTCTCTATTAGGGTCTCCATCATGGTCTCCATCAGGGTCTCTATCATGGTCTACATCATGGTCTCTATTAGGGTCTCCATCAGGGTCTCTATCATGGTCTACCTCATGGTCTCTATTAGGGTCTCCATCAGGGTCTCCATCATGGTCTACCTCATGGTCTCTATTAGGGTCTCCATCAGGGTCTCCTTCAGGATCTCTATCATGGTCTACATCATGGTCTCCGTCATGGTCTACATCGAGGGCCGGATTCCTATGACTTTTAGATGTGTCCCTGCTCCAACACATTGGTTTCAACCAGGTGCGTTGGAACAGGCACACATCTAAAAGTCTCAGGAATCCGGCCCTCGAGGACTGGAGTTGCCCACCCCTGGTCTACATCATGGTCTTTATTAGGGTCTCCATCAGGGTCTCTATCATGGTCTCCATCATGGTCTCTACCAGGGTCTCTATCATGGTCTCCATCATGGTCTTTATTAGGGTCTCCATCAGGGTCTCTATCATGGTCTCCATCATGGTCTCTACCAGGGTCTCGATCATGGTCTACATAATGGTCTTCATCATGGTCTACATCAGGGTTTCTATCAGTGTCTCTACCAGGGTCTCTACCAGGGTCTCCATCATGGTCTACATCATGGTCTCCATCATGGTCTACATCAGGGTCTCTATCATGGTCTACATCATGGTCTACATCAGGGTCTACGTCAGGGTCTCTATCAGGGTCTCCATCACGGTCTCCATCATGGTCTCCATCAGGGTCTCTATCATGGTCTCCATCATGGTCTCCATCAGGGTCTCTATCATGGTCTACATCATGGTCTCCATCATGGTCTCCATCAGGGTCTACATCAGGGTCTCTATCATGGTCTACATCATGGTCTCCATCATGGTCTACATCAGGGTCTCCATCAGGGTCTCTAACAGGGTCTCTATCAGTGTCTCCATCACGGTCTCCATCAGGGTCTCTATCATGGTCTACATCATGGTCTCCATCATGGTCTACATCAGGGTCTCTATCATGTTCTACATCAGGGTCTCCATCATGGTCTCTATCATGGTCTACATCATGGTCTCCATCATGGTCTCCATCAGG
The DNA here is from genome assembly GCF_900634775.1 of Gouania willdenowi. Taxonomy (NCBI): domain Eukaryota; kingdom Metazoa; phylum Chordata; class Actinopteri; order Blenniiformes; family Gobiesocidae; genus Gouania; species Gouania willdenowi. Next base: position 43,295,451 of record NC_041056.1, on the reverse strand, counting down.
GTCTCCATCAGGGTCTCTATCATGGTCTACATCGTGGTCTCCATCTTGGTCTCCATCATGGTCTCCATCATGGTCTTCATCATGGTCTACATCAGGGTCTCTATCAGGGTCTCTATCATGGTCTACATCAGGGTCTCCATCACGGTCTCCATCATGGTCTCCATCAGTGTCTCTATCAGGGTCTCCATCATGGTCTACATCAGGGTCTACATCAGGGTCTCTATCATGGTCTACATCAGGGTCTACATCAGGGTCTACATCAGGGTCTCTATCATGGTCTACATCAGGGTCTACATCAGGGTCTCTATCATGGTCTACATCATGGTCTCCATCATGGTCTACATCAGGGTCTCCATCAGGGTCTCTAACAGGGTCTCTATCAGTGTCTGCATCACGGTCTCCATCACGGTCTCCATCATGGTCTCCATCATGGTCTCCATCAGGGTCTCTATCATGGTCTACATCATGGTCTCCATCATGGTCTACATCAGGGTCTCTATCATGTTCTACATCAGGGTCTCCATCATGGTCTCTATCATGGTCTACATCATGGTCTCCATCATGGTCTCCATCAGGGTCTCCATCAGGGTCTCTATCATGGTCTACATCGTGGTCTCCATCTTGGTCTCCATCATGGTCTCCATCATGGTCTTCATCATGGTCTACATCAGGGTCTCTATCATGGTCTACATCAGGGTCTCCATCATGGTCTCCATCATGGTCTACATCAGGGTCTCTATCAGGGTCTCCATCATGGTCTCCATCATGGTCTCCATCAGTGTCTCTATCAGGGTCTCCATCATGGTCTACATCAGGGTCTACATCAGGGTCTCTATCATGGTCTACATCAGGGTCTACATCAGGGTCTACATCAGGGTCTCTATCATGGTCTACATCAGGGTCTACATCAGGGTCTCCATCATGGTCTCCATCATGGTCTCCATCAGGGTCTCTTTCAGGGTAATTCCTTGAAGTTGGCTGTAAAATCAGGATATAACAGACATCAATTTATCTCTTTAATAAATAGAGTAGTGAAAGAAATAAGAAAATCTAAAGCTGACTTTTTCATCACTGCTTTGAATAGTGCACGTGGAAATTCTAAAATAACCTGGCATTATATAAAAAACTGACAGGTGACTCCCTCAGAAATAAGACAAAACAAATGCAAATTGAACTAAATGGAGACATTTCAACAGAACCCAATGTAAACTGATGCCTTTAACAACTACTTTATTGATTCTGTAGCAGACATCTCTGGGAACTTTACAGTAAAACAAAAAAAAGAATACTCATTGTCTGCAACACAGTCTTTTTTCATATCAAACATCACTGAGACCAAAGTCATTAACATAATTAAAACCCTCAAACCATCTAAGGCCAGGGATGTATTTGGAATGGACACGAACATGCTCAAAGATTTGGGATCCGCTCTGGCTCCTCCCGTTGCTTCTGTCATTAATCTTTCAATTTCCAGTGGCCACTTTCCAAAGGCCTGGAAATCTGTTATTATTACACCAGTTTTTAAATCTGGTGTTTCAACTTCTCTAAATAACTACCGACCCATAAGCATTCTTCCAGCCATTTCCAAAGTTGCAGAAAAATGGGTGGCTGAGCAGATTGTCCAGTACTTAAACAGTAGCTCTCCTCTTTCCACACCACACAGTTTGGCTTCAGATCCAAACACTCCATGAAACGCTACATGCCTTTTTATTGAGAGAATAAAATCATCTCTTGACAAGGGTGGAGTAGTAGGGGCGGTATTCTTCGATCTCAGGACAGCTTTCGACACAGTAAACCACTCTGTTCTACTTTCTAAACTCACACAATTTAATTTCTCTCGTGACTGTGAGCTGGTTTGAATCATACCTGTATGATCGTACTCAATCTGTATTAATTAACAACAGCAAGTCTGAGTCTCAGGCTAACCACCGGAGTTCCTCAGGGCTCAATATTAGGGCCCCTCTTATTTAGCCTTTATATTAATGATTTGCCGACTGTCTGCTCTGAAGTTGAATGTTTGATGTATGCAGATGACAGCGTTGTATTTGTTCACGGTCGCTCCAACGACATTGTTTCAGATAAACTTACCAAAGCAATGACTCTTGTCACTTCCTGGCTGCAGGAGAACTGCCTGCAGCTAAATACTTCAAAAACTGTAGGTATGTTTTTCAGTAAAACCAATAGAGCCTCATCTAATCCTGACATACTAGTAGCTGGAGAAAAATTACAAATTGTAAATCAATACAAATACCTTGGGTTAGTAATAGATTCTCACTTCACCTTTAAAGGCCATATTGACAAATTATGTAAATTATCAAGTGTAATCTAGCAAATTTCCGCTAAATCTACATTCCGTGATTTTCAGCCACTTTAACTACTGCCTAACAAGTTGGTCTCAGGCTAGTCAGAGTGCTAAAAGACCTTTGGAAACATTATACAAACAAGCCATTAAAGTCTTGGGTTGAAAACCAAGGCACTATCATCACTGTGCAATCCTAAAAAAGTACCACCTTTTAAATTGGGACAGTCTCCATAGATTTGCAGATTTTAGTCTCATATACAAAGTAACACATGATTTGGCTCCAGCTCCTCTGGCAGTTCATCAGCCAAAGAAACAGCTCTGAGCTCGTCACTCCAGGCTCTGTAAGAGGCCATTGTGTCATCCCTCTGCGCAGGAGTGCTTTCAGTCGCTCGGCCTGGTCAGTTAGGGCGCTGCTGAGTGGAACTCAACACCTGAGGAGGTTAAACAGCTAACCACTTACAAGGCCTTTACAAAAAAATGGAAAATTTGTCTTATTAACATGTACATCTGCCAACATTAAAAGTCGAGCATGTTGCTCTGCATTGTATTGTATTAGATAACGTAGCCTTTTGAACACGTGTTTTTGTGTGTTTTAATATTGTAACAGGTACCGTTATTGTTGTTATTGACTTGTAAATGTATTGTCATGCTTGTATTTTAATGCCTTTTTACATCTTGGCCAGATGACTACAGATGAAAAATAGCCTTCTGGCTAATTCTGGCTTTTTTAACCATGTTTGTTCATGTGTTATATAAAATTGCACTGTCCCCTTTCAAATAAACCAATCTAATCTAATCTAAGTCTACATCAGTGTCTCTATCATGGTCTACATCATGGTCTACATCAGGGTCTACATCATGGTATTCTTTCCAATTACAATTAAAATTACAATTATTTTCTACTTAAAAAGTGTACATAACTTACAGTAGGGGCCCAACAAGATGGTTTGTACCAAGGGCCCCTGCAATAATTCATGATATATTACGTTGACTGGTTTTTTCCAATTACAATTAAAATTACAATTAGTGAGCCTTTAATAAATAACCTTATTAAACATAACCTTCCTTTTGTGTTAGCTTTCTGTTAGCATCTCTAATGCTAATGGGTCAGTTTTACCCATGTCTCTAATCAGCTGTAAAATAATAAATATTATTTTCTTGTTTTACTTAGTTTATTAATAGTTTTGCTATTGTTTTTACCTAATGTGTACAGTACTGAATGCCATATATATTATATATATATATATATATATATATATATATATATATATATATATATATATATATATATATACCTATAGATTTATTTAATTTTTTAAATGTTAAAATTATCCTGAAGGGAAGTGACAAGTAGTGGGAAAAGTTGAACTGAAACATATTTTATTAATTATTAACTACGTATGTGTAAGACATAGAACTGTAACATGGTTCACCAGGTTTGTGCTTAATTGAACGTTTGTAATGACAGTTTTTATAGAATTTCCATGACAATTACAATTACAAAGTAAATTATCTGAACCCAATTACAATGCAGTCATGATTGCAACAGCAACACATTCTTTTCTATTACAGTTTCAATTATAATGGACCCCAACTATCTATTTACAGTATGTGTTATATTTCCTCTCATTAGCACCAATGCAGACACAACAGAGCCCCCTCCCCCACCTCAGCCCAACAATACACAGGTACAGTAACACACTGTGAATAATGGCTATAAACACATCAGGCTAAGTTAAGTTAGCATCCACACATTTACATTTATTACCGCCTTGAACATGTGACGACACGTGTTCAGGCTGTAAAACGTTAGCGCGTTCCTCCATCCCTTAGAAACACAACACACTAGAACCTGCATGTCTGCATCATGCTACCATGGTGGTCTACGGGGGGGGGGGGGGGGGTCACAGAGGAACATCCACTGATCCACTGGTAGTGACTTACCTTCAATAACGATCCATCTTTGACATGATGATGATGATGTTACAGGTCGATAGATGTAGGAGAGTGAAAGTGAGGCGAAAGCTTTGATTTTAGATATAACGACAACAAATGTAGACAGAAGAAGAAGAAGAAAGAAGAAGAAGAAGCAAAAAGACGGAGCGAAGGAGACGAGGATGAGACTGAATGAAGCATGAGCACGTTACCTCTACCACTGTCTCTCACACACACACACACCACACACACACACACACACACCCACCACACACCACACACCACACAGACACACACACACACACACACAGACACACACACACACACACCCACACACACGCAGCACACACACACAACACACACCACACCACACACAGACACACACACACACAGACACACACACACACACACAGAGACACACACACACACACACAGACACACACACACCAGACACACACACACACATGCATGCACACACAGTGACACACGTGTTTGCTCCTGACCTTCCATTTCCCTATCTGTCCTCCTACAGGAGCAGGTATACGTGCGTGCTCCTCCTCAGTACGTGCACGCTGCTCCTAGTGATGAAGATGAGGAAAAACAAGGATCCAGTCCTCACCTCCTCCATTGGTCAGTGACACCATCAACAGCCAACAACAGGGAAACAAAACCCATGGAAATCCACTCCAGTCACTTTATTTCTCTGCTGTTTTTCTGCTTCATCCACTCGATGATGAAGATGATGATGATGATGGTCCTTATAGGGAGAAATAACCAAGAGAGGGAATGGAATGAAAAAGAGGTGTAGACCTATTGCTACATGATGTGCTCTGGCTTATGGAGGCTACATTTAATCTGCACTGGCTCCCCAAGGCTTAGGTATGAGAGAGAGAGAGAGAGAGAGAGAGAGAGAGAGAGAGAGAGAGAGAGAGAGAAAGGGAGATGATGGGGAGGAACAGATGGAGGGAAACGAAGGAGAGCAACGACGTTCAACTGAGAACAGGATGGAATCAGTGACGGAGAGGAGAGAGCACTGAGACTTTTATCCTCAGCTATAATGCTAACAGGCTAGCTTTAGCTTTATGACTGTGTGTGTGTGTGTGTGTGTGTGTGTGTATGGGTTCGACTCCAGGTTGGAATCTGGTCCTAATGTTGTTTGTAGTAAAATTCTTCTGTGGATTCTTCCACAACCAGCTTTGGATTTAACTCTTGTGGTCCAAAAGCATGAATGGGTAGAAAAGGGTAGAGATAATGTGGGACGGTTGGTAAACTAATATTTACAATATAGTTTTTACAGTTACACATATTGACAGCAGAACTAACTGACGTTATTCTACTACAGGCACTGTTTACACAAGTATATTTTCTAGTGAAAATGCTAAAGTTTTGTTGTGTTTTGATGATGCATTTACACGGCAACGCTGGTTTGGTGCTTGACAACAGATCATTTTAAAAAACAGGCTCCAGAGTGGAAGTTCATTTAAAACGCTTCCCCCTCCGTGTCCGTGTACACAGGAAACAATACTTTAAGTATGCGCACTGTGGCTGCACAGGCTCAGATGTTAGCTTTAGCTTTAATCTGACCTACGACCCGACCCAGCCCGTAGCGTCAGAAGACAACCTGAACCTGAATAAAGCTGATCGTTCTTTAATCCTGAACCGTGCACATGTAGGAGAGTTTCTTTAATAACTCAGCTTTATTTAATAAACACTTGTTCTGCATTAAACTGTAAACATGACAAAAAGCTTCATGCTAAGCTACAGACGCTACGTAGAGATTTAAAGCTATAACACACACAGATCAGAGAGATGCTCTCTACATATGCGACACAGCTACAGTCAAAAACAACATTTATCAATATACCAGAGGAGCCTCCATTTACAGCAAACATTACTGCAGCAGCGTCCAATCAGAGTCTGTGTTAAAAAGACAGAAATGAAGCCTGAGCCCGGGTTGGGTCAAACATCTCTCATTATGAGTGCAGCTCTGTGATTGGTCAGAATCTGATCCAGGGGAAGGTGAAGTAAATTAATACTTTGAGAAATTCAGTTTAAATCCAAAGAGTGATGGATGTGAACACTCTTACTTGTGTTTGCTTATTTTGATTCACTGATAAACCACACCTCCATCTATTGGCCTGGCATGTTTACTACATCGTTGTTGATGCTTTCAGCGGTCCCATGTAAACAGAGATTGTTTTGAAAGCGTTGCCACGTGAATGCAGAACTTTTGAAAAACAAAAATGGAAACGCAACCCCCCCCTCCTCCTCCTCTTCCCCCATTGCCACCTGGGACTTTTGTTTTCTGAAGCAGATCTACCAAGGTGGTCACACATCATCTGACTGTATCAGAGAGAAAACAAAAGGTTTATATTTCAACACCTCTATCGGTTCTCCGTCCTCCCTCCCTCCCCGCAAGCTAGAAAGAAACGTGTGAAGCTGCATGCGCCCCCCCCCACAGCGGCCGACAATTTTTTAAATTTCTCCTCCCTGCAAACCCCACCCCCCCAAACCCCGAACAACCCCCCCCCCACCCACCCGCCCGCCCAGTTGTATGTTCGCGAGTTTCTGTTGTGAGTTTCAGTCGACTGTGTTGTTGCCTTGATTGACATAAATGGAGTTTTTCTAGTTATTATGATTCTGTCCTCCCCAATAGTCAGTTTAGAACCTGCTTTTCCCCTCATCTCTCCTGTTGTTCTCCCACTTTTCATCAAAATACAGGGCGCCGCCCATGGCCACCCACAGTTCTCCCGTTCTTGTCCTTTCATGTTATATGTGTTGTTTTTCATGTTTCTTTGGACAGGATAAAACTGAAATGAAATTCTGTTTCTCTGTAACGTATGTTGACAAAATAAAGCTGATTCTAGTTCCGATTAGCACAAACCAAGAAGTAGCCTAGTAATAGCATTAGCACTAACCGAGCACGCTAACCTAACAATAGCATTAGCCAATCAATAGCACAACTCTAACATTAGCATTAGCCTAGCAGCAAACAATAACCTAGCATTCACAATAACATTAGCCTAATATTAGCACTAACCAAGCGTTAGCATTAGCCTAATAATAGCATTGGCCTAACATTAGAACTAACCTAGCATCAACACTAACCAATTAAATTCAGTTCAATCCTACCATAACATAACATAGCAAGTGTAAAAAAAGTATTTAGTGCCTCATGAATAGATTTATTTCTATAGTTTTGATCATTTTTGGTCCTGAGACCAGGAGAATAATCCTTGTTTGTTCAGTTGTTTTTCACTTGTGGTTTCATTTCAACAAGTTCGTATCTACGGGTTTGAGGCTGAGAGCAAATTAATTTCTACTGGACTGATGTAATGAAGGTTCAATAATAATGGTAAAAACACTCATAGGACCAACATTAATATTAGGGCCACATTAAAATAAAAAACCTGGACACGACAGGATTAAAGTCATAATATTTTAAGAATTACATTAAAGTTGTATCTTAATAACATCATAATTTTATTAAAGTCATAATGTTTTGAGATAAAGTTGTAATTTCATTAGATTAAGTTGTAATTTCATTAGATTAAAGTTGTAATTTCATTAGATTAAAGTTGTAATTTCATTAGATTAAAGTTGTAATTTCATTAGATTACACATACCCCCATCACTAAATTGTCCATATCTCAAAAAGTCAAATATTACAGTGTGACCATTGAATAATCACAGAACGATTTTTTTTGGTCTATTTGTTGAAATATCATAGAATGAGCGTTTCCTTTGATGGTTCAATGGGAGTAATGGTTACTGTGATCATTTTGGTTTCGTAAACAGAAAGACATTTTGAATTTTATTTTTGCTTCTTCTCACTCTCAGTATGAGAAAAATATTACATATGCGATAAAGATGATATGAAGGTACAAGTAAGAGAACTCTTGGTAGATTTTAGTGGGATTAATCGACTCACACGAGTAGAATCTAAACTAAGTTCAGAAGATAAAGTAAAATCTGCTCTTGAATTTACAAGCGACATCCTAAGAATATCAGCCACAATTATCAAATATGCAATTAATAACTACAGCTCCTCAATCCAGGGTTTGACAGGAAGCTCAGCACAGGATACAAACATGATATTAGCTCTAATACCAACAGGTTCGATTCTGTTCTGAGCTCCACTTTCAATGAATAGCACAAAAAGCAAATAAAATGATATTGTAAAGAGGAATCTATAAGAGTGTTTCACACTCAAACAAACTGAAGTGAAGAAGAAGTGGAGCCAAAGGAGAGATGGAAACAAAGCGTGGACTTACCTACTTCTGCCTTTAGTTTCCAAATGTGTTCCTGTAAATGTGCAGCTTTACAACAAAGAATAGATATGGTCACGTGCAATATAAACCCAAGAAATGCTGCTCTGATATTCAGAGAAACACCAGCAAAGACAAAGGGAGCAGCAGCAGAGCAAAGAGTGAGATAAGGTGACTGGATGGAGGGAGGCTGGGAGGAAAAGTAGATGATAACAGATAAATATTTGGTTATAGTTCACTAATCATAACACACTGCTGGAGGATTTAACTTTCAGCCTTTCAGTCTGTTCAACAACAAGAAAAATACCTTTTCTGTTCACTTTCGCTCCCTCATCCATCATGTGTGAGAGAAAAAAACATTAAAACCAGGGTGAAACACACACACACACACACACACACACACACACACACGTGGGCAACCATGGCTCAGGTGGTAGAGGGTCGTCTTCTGATTGAGAGGTTGGGGGTCGATCCCAGTACCTGACTATGTGTCGAAGTGTCATTGGGCAAGACACTGAACCCTAAGTTGCTCCCAGTGGTCGACTAGTGCATTGCATGTCAGTCCTGTCCCACTGGTGTGTGAATGTGAGAGTGATTGGGTGAATGAGCTGATATGTAAAGAGCTTTGAGACTGTTTCAGTGGTGATAAAGCTCTATATAAATCATGTTCATTTACCATTTACACACACACACACACACACCACACACAAAAAAGGGACTCTTCACTGAGCCTCAGCTGTGAAGAGAAAAATGAAGAAGTCATTTGAGGACGTAGCTCTGGTTTACCAAAGAACAACCATAGACCACCACGACGTACCTCAGAGCTACAACACATCCTGTTTTCAATGCATTTTAGTGTTAAAATTAGGGCTGGGACTTTATCTCATTAATTGCGATTAATCAATTACAGAAAAATAAAAAAATGCTAACCATGTAGCAGCTAGCACCTCAATGCTAACATGTAGCAGATAACACCTCAATGCTAACATGTAGTAACTAGCACCTCAATGCTAACATGTAACAGCTAACACCTCAATGCTAACATGTAGAAGCTAGCATCTCAATGCTAACATGTAACAGCTAACACCTCAATGCTAACATGTAGCAGCTAACACCTCAATGCTAACATGTAGCAGCTAGCACCTCAATGCTAACCATGTAGCAGCTAGCACCTCACTGCTAACATGTAACAGCTAACACCTCAATGCTAACATGTAGCAGCTAGCATCAATGCTAACATGTAGCAGCTAACACCTCACTGCTAACATGTAACAGCTAACACCTCAATGCTAACATGTAGCAGCTAGCATCAATGCTAACATGTAGCAGCTAGCAGGGACAATGGTCCTAGTGGAGCAGACAGTGTCTCCAATCCACACTGACACTCAGACAGGGTTCAGAACCAATAATAAACCCATGAGTGACAAATGAACAAAGTCAGTGATTAATGATTGTAGTGACAGTCGACCACTCTGTGGTAGAGGATGTGGGCGGGGCTAGTGGTGCTGCTACAGATAGCATCGTCTGACCCAACGTATCAACTGTTATGTAGAAAAACTATTTTAAACTAAATTCATCATCTTCATCAGTTGTTCTGTTTATCATATGTCCTCTCTCATCCCATCTATTTGGGACATATTCATCTCCATGTGAAAAAGTGTCCTATTATAGTAGTAGTAGTTCATTATATTATAGGTTTTTTATTACATCAGAAATCAAACGCTTTGCCTCCAGCTATAGGAGCAAAGTATCTTTGATCATATTACATTTATTTAGTCTCTATAGGTAGAATCAGTCAGTGTGTTTAAACATCATGTGTTTGTTATTCCCATGTTTCCGTGTAAGCAGAATAAATCTAAACCCTGTCCTCACTGGAGTGATTATGTTGTTGGCAGCAGAACAGACATCTAGAACTGTGGGAGTATTCAATCTGATCCTACTGTAAATGATTAGGAGACGAACCAAAAACATCTTTTAATGGCTCTAATACAGCTGGTGGGAGAGGAGGGGTTCTGTAGTATGGTATATACCACGGTTCGTTTAGTAATAAAACCTCCAGTTTTTCAGCCCTGCCCCCCCCAAAATAAAGGTCCAGAGAGCGTGGACCCCCACTGTAGCTGAAGGTGGTTGAACACAGACATGACCAAAAAAATTACAATATTTATAAGATACAACTTTATTCTCATAAAATTACAATTTATTTTCGAAATATTGAATTTTCAATCTTGAAATATTACAACTTTATCTTTAAATATTATTACTTTAATCTCATAAAAATACAATATTAATTAACTACTTTATTCTCATAAAAGTAAATTTTTTCTCTTAATATTATGATTTTAATCTTGAAAATTACAATTTTAATCTTAAAATATGAACAGCTTTAATCTTTTAATATTATTTCTTTAATCTCATAGAATTACGATGTTATTAAAATACGACTTTATTCTCATAAAATTAGGATTTTATTCTGGAATTATTACAACTTTAATCCTGTAGTGCCCATATTTTGAGTTTATTTTAATGTGGCCCTAATATGCCGTCGTACTTTTGGTGCTATGAGTATTTTAATTTTTTTTTAAGAGATAGATACAAACTTGTGTGAAGTAAAAACAAAAGATTTGTAACTCCAGGTTTGTGTCTGTGAGCCCTGAAGCAGGAGGTGGGGGAGTCACATGTTCAACTAGAGTATTAGCATTTCCTGAAGAAAATGCAAATGAGGATTCAGGTACTGGCCCACGTTGCACTGATTAGCTTAGCATTAGCATTAGCTCAATGTTAGCATTAACCTAGCATTAGCCTAGCCTTAGCCTAGCATTATCATTAGCCTAGTGTTAGCATTAGCCTAGCATTAACATTATACTAGTGTTAGCATTAGCCATACATTAGCATTAACCTAGCATTGGCATTAGCCTAGCATTGGCATTAGCCTAGCATTGGCATTAGCCTAGCATTGGCATTTGCCATACATTAGCATTAACCTAGCATTGGCATTAGCCTAGCATTGGCATTAGCCTAGCATTGGCATTAGCCTAGCATAATCACTAACTTAGCTCTAGCATTAACCTAGCAATAGCAATAACGTTGCAATAGCTTAATATTAGCAATTAGGTTGAAAAAAGTAGAAATCAGTTGAAAAAGTTGAAATGGGTTGAAGTGATGAATATGATTTTAATGAGTTGAAAAATGGCTGAACAGCTGAAGTTCTAAGTTGAAGATTTAAAATGTTGAAAATGTGAATGTGAAAATGAAAAGTTAAATAGTTTAAAAAGTTGAAATTTAGAAAAAAGCAACTAAATAGCAGAATGTCCATAAATAGTTTGAGACGAAAATGTTTGGAATAGGTTGAAAAGAAGAATAACAATAATAAAGTTTAATGATAACAATATCAATGCCTCCTGCATCCTCACTAATAAGTGACCAGATATGTGACATTAGGTGTAAAAGTGGTAGAAATGGTTTATAAGCGATGAAAATATCTGGAAAGTAGAAAAATGTAGAAAAGTCATTGAAATGTGATGTAGAAGTGTCAGAAATGTGAGAAATGTAGCAAAAATACATTAAAAGGAGCAAAAATATGGGAAGAAAAAGTGATAAAAATAGGTTAAAATATGGTGAGTTTGATAGAGTTGCAGAATAAAGGTAAAATAAGCAACAATTGGGCTCAAATTGTTAAAAAAATATATTCTCGGTTCCTCGAAGGCATCTGGTGACCCCCCCCCTCCCAGTGTCTCGTGACCTAAAGTCCAGTAACGTGGGTTTGGTGAGGGACTGTTTCCAACTGAACTTTACAGGAGCTTTTTTCCTCCTCTTCTTTCTCGCTCTAATATTCTGCTCACGAGTGACTGCGACAGCCCTCCACCAATAGCTGCTTTAATCCACACCTCCGACCCCCCCACAGACGCCCCATCTACAATCAGCACACAAACTCTCCCCTGTTCCACGACACTTCATCGTGCGTTCCCATTGGTCCAGCTCTACTCTCAAGTTCATTTATTACCAAACTCAAGTATTTCACCAAGTCTGTCAGACAGAAAATGTGGAATAAAACATTAAATGTGTTCAGTGATGAAAGCTTTAGATCACTTCACACATTCCTTAACAACAGACGTATTTTGTTGTACGGTTAACAGTTGTAAACAAAGAGCTCCCTCAGTGGGACACTATTCAGACTATTAAAGCTAAAGTTCATCCATGACCTCATCTGCTCTGGGAATGGACAAAAGGGATTTTACACCAAATGTAGGAGCAGACATGAAGGTACCTTTAGACAATGAAGCAGCAGGTGCAGGTTCTCTCTCTGCTACAGTGATGTGTATTCAGGGAGGCGGAGCCTATGGTGCAGGTTTTAGGACGTCCTCTGAGGGGTGTTCCATAAAGGAGGGTTAACAAACTCTGATCTATCCAAACTCTGGGTCAACATACCCTCCATGGTAAACTCTGTGTATCTGATTCCATTACAGCTGGTATGAAGTGGGTTAATCAACCCTGAGTATGTAAACCTTGGGTTACTGACGTGCACGCGTTTGATAAAAAGACATCATCAATGGATCAGAGATGACTCGAGCTGCCATGACAACCACCCGAAAAATAGTGATTTATTCACCCTAATGGGTGAAATAAGTCGGTGTGTTTGATGAATATGATCCTGTTCTAAAGGTGTGTTCAGTCTTCAGTGACTATAGTGGCTTAAATCACCTGTAATTAGTCACACTTTTTGGTCACTTCATCACTTTATTGCTTCAGTGACGTGACGATGGTGAATAATATGAATAAAATGTGTCTGAGGAGACGTGCAGCAGCATAGGATGTCTGCATAGAGAGTCCTCCTGTTACACTGGATATAAACACAGTAAATGCTGCTTCATATCTAATCATTTATATTGATTTTTAATGTAATATTGTCACCAAAGTCATCTCAACGTCCTAAAAAAAATGTCATAAAAAAACACTGAAGCGGGATGTGAACCCGTGACCCATCGTTTCCAAGAGCAGTGTCATAAATCACTGTGACATCATATCTTCATAGATGTATGATCTACAGATTTAACTGTATAACAATATAAAACAACAATTGAGCCTTAAAAGTGTATTAATTTAATGATCATCTCCTCCTTTATATTATCTACAGGTTTGTATTCAGTGAACTTTACTACAGACGTCAGTAGATGTTTTAATGTAGATCAACCTCTCAGTGTGTTTCACTTAATGATCTACATCTACAATGTTAGAAAGAAAACTACCGTTTGATAAAAAAATAAATAAACATAAAGCAACACAACATTAGTCATGATGTGAACACGTCTGTGGTGTGTGATGTTACTAATGTGTTTCAGAGAAAAGTGTTAAGGTTCATTAAAGTGTTCAGGTGGGCGGAGCCAGGTAGAAACCCAGGGTTTCTTTGATAAAACCTGCCAGTGACCAGGTTTAGTTCACAGACAATGTTGCCATGGTAACATATCTAGAGTTTGAACATAACCTGCTTTATGGAATAAACCTCTGGTCTCAGAGTATAGAGCCTGGAAAGAACATGGATGAGATTAAAAAGTAGGTAAATCTGCCAGGATCCCGATTTACTAAGAGTTAAATACCGAGTTAATAAGTCGGGGCTCGAGGTAGTTAAGTCGGGGGAGGGTGGCACGAGATAGTTACTCAACCTTAACCCAATCCAACAAATGAAATATGTCTGTTTACTTTGAAAACAAAAAAAAACAAAAAATATTTATTTATTTTTTGGAGCAAAAAATCATTTTCTGGTAGTGCGCATGTGCACGAATGCACATATACAGTCTCAGTACGATGCAAACTCAGTACTTGACATTGGCAAGACAGGTATAGAACCCTATATACTGTCTACTATATACTATAGTATTATATTGTCTACTAATACTATAGTATACTGTCTACTATATACTATATTATTTATATTGTCTACTATATACTATAGTATATACTGTCTACTATATACTATAGTATTTATACTGTCTACTATATACTATAGTATTTATACTGTCTACTATATACTATAGAATATTACTGTCTACTATATACTATAGTATTTATATTGTCTACTATTACCATAGTATATACTGTCTACTATATACTATATTATTTATATTGTCTACTATACTATAGTATATACTGTCTACTATATACTATAGTATTTATACTGTCTACTATATACTATAGTATTTATACTGTCTACTATTACTTAGTATTATTACTGTCTACTATATACTATAGAATATACTGTCTACTATATACTATAGTATTTATACTGTCTACTATATACTATAGTATATACTGTCTACTATATACTATAGTATTTATATTGTCTACTATATATAGTATATACTGTCTACTATATACTATAGTATTTATATTGTCTACTATATACTATAGTATATACTGTCTACTATATACTATAGTATTTATATTGTCTACTATATACTATAGTATATACTGTCTACTATATACTATAGTATTTATACTGTCTACTATATATTATAGTATTTATACTGTCTACTATAACTATAGTATTTATACTGTCTACTATATACTATAGTATTTATACTGTCTACTATATACTATAGTATATACTGTCTACTATATACTATAGTATTTATATTGTCTACTATATACTATAGTATATACTGTCTACTATATACTATAGTATTTATATTGTCTACTATATACTATAGTATATACTGTCTACTATATACTATAGAATATACTGTCTACTATATACTTAGTATTTATACTGTCTACTATATACTATAGTATATACTGTCTACTATACTATAGTATTTATACTGTCTACTATATACTATAGTATTTATACTGTCTACTAATACTATAGAATATACTGTCTACTATACTATAGTATTTATACTGTCTACTATATACTATGTATATACTGTCTACTATATACTATAGTATATATGTCTACTATATATAGTATTTATACTGTCTACTATATACTATAGTATATACTATCTACTATATACTATAGTATTTATACTGTCTACTATATACTATAGTATTTATACTGTCTACTATATACTATAGAATATACTGTCTACTATATACTATATTATTTATATTGTCTACTATATACTATAGTATATACTGTAGTATACACTGTTTGCTATATACTATAGTATTACTGTCTACTATATACTATAGTATTTATACTGTCTACTATATACTATAGTATATACTGTCTACTATATACTATATTATTTATACTGTCTAATATATACTATAGTATTTATACTGTCTACTATACTCTAGTATATACTGTAGTATATACTGTTTGCTTATACTATAGAATACACCGTCTACTATATACTATAGTATGCAGTTGCTATATACTAGTATATTGTCTACTATATACTATAGTATATACTGTCTACTATATACATAGTATACACAATCTACTATACTATAGTATATACCGTCTACTATATACTATAGTATATACTGTCTACTATATACTATAGTATATACTGTCTACTATATACATAGTATACACCATCTACTATATACTATAGTATATACTGTTTACTATATACTATAGTATATACTGTCTACTATATACTATAGTATAAACTGTCTACTATATTCTATAGTATATACTGTCTACTATATACTATAGTATACACCGTCTACTATATACTATAGTATCCACCATCTATTATATTCTATAGTATATACTGTCTACTATATACTATAGTATATAGTTATATATACTATAGTATTTACTTGTCTACTATAGTATATACGTCTACTATATACTATAGTATATACGTCTACTATATACTATAGTATATACTGTCTACTATATACTATAGTATACACCGTCTACTATATACTAGTATATACGTCTACCATATACTATAGTATATACTGTCTACTAATACTATAGTATACACCGTCTACTATATACTTTAGTATATACTGTCTACTATATACTATAGTATATACTGTCTACTATATACTATAGTATACACCGTCTACTATATACTAGTATATAGCGTCTACCATATACTATAGTATATACTGTCTACTAATACTATCGTATATACTGTCTACTATATACTAGTATTTTACTGTCTACCTATATACTATAGAATATACTGTCTACTATATACTATATTTATACTGTCTACTATATACTATAGTATTTATACTGTCTACTATATACTATAGAATATACTGTCTACTATATACATAGTATTTATACTGTCTACTATATACTATAGTAGTTTATACTGTCTACTATATACTATAGAATATACTGTCTACTATATACTATAGTATATACTGTCTATATACTAGTATTTATATTGTCTACCTATACTATAGTAATATGTCTACTATATACTATAGTATTTATATGTCTATTCTACTATATACTATAGTATATACTGTCTCTACTAATATATAGTATATACTGTCTACTATATACTATAGTATATACTGTCTACTATATACTATAGTATATACTGTCTACTATATACTATAGTATTTATACTGTCTACTATATACTATAGTATATACGTCTACTATATACTATAGTATATACTGTCTACTATATACTATAGTATATACTGTCTACTATATACTATAGTATATACTGTCTACTATATACTATAGTATTTATTGTCTACTATATACTATAGTATATACTGTCTATATTACTCTAGTATTTTTGTCTACTATATACTATAGTATATACTGTCTACTATATACTATAGTATATAGCGTCTACCATATACTATAGTTACTGTCTATATACTATAGTACCACCGTTTACCATATACTATAGTATATACTGTCTACTATATACTATAGTATTTACTGTTTGCTATATACTATAGTATACACCGTCTACTATATACTAAAGTATATAGCGTCTACCATATACTATAGTATATACTGTCTACTATATACTATAGTATATACTGTCTACTATATACTATAGTATACACCGTCTATATATACTAGTATATACTGTCTACTATTACTATAGTATATACTGTCTACTATACTATAGTATACACTGTCTACTATATAATATAGTATATACTGTCTACTATATACTATAGTATATACTGTCTACTATATACTATAGTATATACTATAGTATACACCGTCTACTATATACTAAAGTATATAGCGTCTACCATATACTATAGTATATACTGTCTACTATATACTATAGTATACACCGTCTACTATATACTATAGTATATACTGTCTACTATATACTATAGTATATACTGTCTACTATATACTATAGTATACACTGTCTACTATATACTATAGTATATACTGTCTACTATATACTATAGTATATACTGTCTACTATATACTATAGTATACACTGTCTACTATATACTATAGTATATACTGTCTACTATATACTATAGTTTATACTGTCTACTATATACTATAGTATATACTGTCTACTATATACTATAGTATATACTGTCTACTATATACTATAGTATATACTGTCATATATACAATAGTATATACTGTCTACTATATACTATAGTATACACTGTCTACTATATACTATAGTATATATTGTCTACTATATACTATAGTTATACTGTCTACTATTACTATAGTATATACTGTCTACTATATACTATAGTATACTGTCTACTATATACTATAGTATATACTGTCTACTATATACTATAGTATATACTGTCTACTATATACTATAGTATATACTGTCTACTATATACTATAGTATATACTGTCTACTATATACTATAGTATATACTGTCTACTATATACTATAGTATATACTGTCTACTATATACTATAGTATATACTGTCTACTATATACTATAGTATATACTGTCTACTATATACTATAGTATATACTGTCTACTATATACTATAGTATACAGTGTAAAAACTTTAAAACTGGACTAATGTGTTCTGACCTCTTTGTTCTCGTTTATCAAGTCAAGCTAAATTGATCCCTGACAATGGATTAAGGCAGAGCTAGTAAACATTACTCTGCTATACAGTCTGTGCGTTGGTTTTGTTCTATATTCTTACTTCTACATTCTCAGCGAGGTCTGAAATCTCTCTCATTATCTCACTAGAAAGTTCATGAACATCTTCCATCGTCGTAGCCGCCACGATTGGAGTGAAGACCAAAGCAATGGATTTGGCTGGATTGATGTTAACCCCACCCCCACAGACTTTGACGAGCGAGTTTAACAGATACAATTAATTTATGAAGTAAATAAATACATAAATGAATAGTGAAAAATGTATATTTCATACTTTTTGGAATGAAATTAAAATAGATTTCATTAATTACTGACACATTATTTAATGAACAGTGTATTTATGTATTAAATTGTGGCACTCCTCCTCCTCCATAAACTCTGTGTCTCATAATAATTCATTGTTTATTCGTTTTTTTTCATTCATTTATATACAAAAATTCATTTAAGTGGAAAAACGTTGCTTCTCGTGTCAAATATTAAGCGATTATTTATGTTTGATTAATTAAAAAGTCTCTAATTATTATGTCTAATCTCGTTCGTACTCTTGTATCACTGGATGATAACAATGACAGATTTATCTGGAGGAGGAGGTTTGCAGACAGAAATAATAGATTTGTAATTTAAAAAATATATTTGCAAACAAAACTAATGGATTTGAAATTTGAAAAAAAAATGCAAACAAATAAAGGTGTTTGTTCTCTGTCGTTCATAAAGTCCCGCCCCCTCACAGCCATGGGCGGCTACGTTGGACACGACATTGGTCGACACCTTTGGCCCCTTCAGGAGTGGGCTTTAAAGGATGAGTCATTCTTTGAACATATGTGACAATAAAGTACATGTTTATGTTCTACTGATGATGAAAAAGTGTAAATTTATGGAAGGATGAGTTTAACTCCAGTGTATCCATCAGTTGTGTCTATTTATAAACTCTCAGTCAGAGGGAGGTGAGGAAGACGCAGAAGATGAAAGATGGAAAGTAGGAAAACTGGGTCAGAGGAAGTTGTTCACTAACATCCTCATGGGAAGAAAGAGAGAAATATAGAGCTAACATGTAGCAGAGGTAAATGATTAACATGCTGCAGGCGTCAGACAGGTGTAGGTAGGGTGAGGTTTACTGGTGGGTCAGGTTCTAATGCTAATTCATTCAGTGCCCTGATGTATTAGAGAGAAGCTAACGTGCTAACGTGCTAATGTGCTGCAGGCGTCAGACAGGTGTAGGTAGGGTGAGGTTTACTGGTGGGTCAGGTTCTAATGCTAATTCATTCAGTGCCCTGATGTATTAGCGAGAAGCTAACGTGCTAACGTGCTAATGTGCTAAAAGCAGGTAAGCTAGTTGTTTACATTAATCTTTAAAACAAATTTACGTTAGGAAGAAAAACTATTTATGAAATACACAGATATATGACTGTATACTGTATAAATATTGTAAATCAATGCAGTTATTGATGACAAATTACCAAAACCCAGTTATGTCACTCGGAATCAATGGATTTGAATTGCCCTCCAATAACTTCCGGAGAACTAATTAGTCTCCATGAATCATGTGAAGATCAAACATTTTGGACTTCCGTTGTCGTAACTCTCTCTATACGGCTCTGTTTAAAACTATAGAACTATATATGGTAGAGCTGTATGAGGTGTCAAATGTAAAACAGTGAATAGCTATGTTTCCTTTAGCCTTGGAAATGCACAAAATCTAAAAAGTTCAATAAAAACTGGTCATGGAAAAAACACTAAAATATATATAAAAAGTTTCATGAGGAGGAATTTCAGACGTTTTGCTATTGAAATGTGTCACAGAAGACGTCCTTGGTCACATGACCACTTCTCTCTGAGAAAACATGACGTAGTACGTGTGAACAGAAGAGGAGACAGATATTTATCATTAGATTTAATAACAATTAGTGATTATTAGACTTATTAATAAGTGATTATTAGACTTAATAATAATTAGTAATTATTAGACTTAATAATAATTAGTGAATATTAGACTTAATAATAATTAGTAATTATTAGACTTAATAATAATTAGTGAATATTAGACTTAATAATAATTAGTAATTATTAGACTTAATAATAATTAGTAATTATTAGACTTAATAATAATTAGTGAATATTAGACTTAATATAATTAGTAATTATTAGATTAATAATAATAATTAGTGATTATTAGACTTATTAATGATTAGTGATTATTAGACTTATTAATGATTAGTGATTATTAGACTTAATAATAATTAGTGATTATTAGACTTAATAATGATCAGTGATTATTAGACGTGAAACAACCTTTGAATGCAGAGTACATAACTGTCATTACATAACTGGATTTGAAAATAAGGGACATTTTCTGACACCCACTACCAGTCGTCCCACCCACCCAACCAAGCTCCAGTATCTCTTATATATTAATATAGATGTACAATAAATGTAAAATATCCACTTATCAACCACTTACAATACAATAATGTGATTATAATCTGGTAGGTCGACCTTTATTAATATTAAAATACTGTAAACATTCCTACTAGGGCTGGTGATATGAACCAAAACTCATATCTCAATATATTTTCTCAAAATGGTGAAATATGATATAAATCTAGATAATTTATTAAATAAAGTCTGACCAGAAAAACAATTCTGGGTTAAATTGCCACAAAATGTCCACAGGCTCATTTATTAATAAACATCTGATCAATATGTGACACTTATTAATCATCTAACTGAGCTTTACATGTTGTTCTGAGAAGTAAAAGCAGCGACTCCATAATAAGCTATATATATACATATATATGAAATATTATAGTTTTCTATATCACCAAAATAGAAAACTCGATACATCTTGAATCTCGATATATCGCCCAGCCCTAATTCCTAAATTATAAAACAGCCTAAATAAAAACATAAATGTGTATATGAAGTTCATGTTTATTTAATATACTTACAGTTTATATACAAGTCAACACGTTGTATATTTACTGTTAATTTAACGTTGCTTGTCTTTAAATTAGACATTAAAATTTTATTTTCATTATATATGTTATTAATTTCTCATGTTCACTCATATGGTTCTCTGGTATTCACTAATGACTTATTAGACACATTTATTACCAGACTTTACATTATTTAACACTTTATAAACAGTGTATATTTATGGAGCTTGTGATTGGATGATTTTTCATGGTGACTTACGTGGTTCCTTCCTCTGTGGTAGACGTTATAATATCAGTTATTAATCTAACAGAACGTGTAACTGTGTCACATCCTGATGGTCTTTATGAAGATAAACTCTATGTATATTTTACAACATATTTACACCAGTTCTTTGTTTTTATCACCAGAACTTCTTCATTCATCATCTCTGTTCTGTTGTTTCTGGGTTTATTGCTGATGTCAGCACTAATCTTGCGAGAACTGCCACCAAGCCAGGTCAGTTCTTGCGAGGCTAGTGATGGTGTTCAGTTTAGTAAGGCATTTTTTAATTATTACTACAGTAAACTACAGGATATTTACAGGAAAATACTAATACGGGAAGATAGGGGGAAAGAGGGGTAAAATACGAGCGTTTCCTGTTTGAAATGGGATACTTGACAGGTATGAGAGTGTTCTAAGGAGGTTTGGAGCGTCCATCTTCCTGCAGAGAAGTCTTACAGGATGAGATTTCGCCAGAGTTACTAGGCTCCGCCCCCAAAACAACCTTCAGTGGAAACACGTTTAAAGCTCAGTTATACTTTGTGGACATTTAGAAATATCGCTTTTATTTTGCAAAAATCTGTAATTGAAACCCAGCTATTGTTTCATAGCTTACACATTTTGAACATTTAGCTCACTTTTCGAGGCCCCGCCCACATCACTGACTGAGGCTTAGTGAGTGAGGAGAGGGGAGGAATCAGAGACATGGTGGGATGGCTCCAAACTGAGGAACTGTAAAGATTATGACTGGTGTATGGACTGCCCTCACATAGACGTAGATTCACTGTATGCACACTTCAACCAGTGAGGAAGACACCAAGGAAGAAGAAGACGTTGGAGGGTGGGGTGTGTGGAGTGTGGGCGGGGCCTCATGATCAACAGGCACTGACCTGCCCACCTTGTGTAATTTATAAACATTTAGCTTTACACTTACATTTAACATTTAGATTTATATTCAATATTTAGATTTAGATATGAATTTAACATTTAGATTTAGATTTAACATGTACATTTAACATTTGCATTGAGATTAAACATTTCAATTTACATATAGATTTAACATTTAGATTTACATTTAACATTTAGATTTAGAATTAACATTTAATTTAGATTTAACATTTAGAATTAGATTCAACATTTAGATTTAGAATTAACAGTTGATTTAGATTTAGATTTAACATTTACATTTACATTTGTTTTTCATGTTACTCATCTTTAACAATGATATAGAACATGCTGTTTTACATTCATTTATGTCTCAAATGAAAGAAAAATTAGCTAAATGTTCATGAAACCTTGTTTTTACATTTGACACCCCAAAAGATTAATTTTAGATTTTTAAGAGACACAAAATATTAAAATGTTATGTGAAATATTTAAAGGACAAAGTTTAGAAGCATAATGCAAATGTTCTCATCTATATTCATAACTAAGCAGTGGGCTTTAATAGTGATTGTGGTTCTGTTGTCCTAGTTTAATGTTGCAGAATGTGTGTGTGTGTGTGTGTGTGTGTGTGTGTGTGTGTGTGTGTGTGTGTGTGTGTGTGTGTGTGTCAGACAGTCTGGGAGCACAGATAATAATTCAGACACAAGCGGAGCTTCAAACAGAGAAAAAAAACATATCCATATAAACATCCTGTGGTCACTAGGTGTCAGTGAACGCACCATCAGACCCTATTAAACAACCTCATTCCTCTATGACTTTTACAAATAATACAGTTTGTTTCTTTCAGCCAAGACTTAAGAAGGAAGGTGAACATTTTGAAGTCACAAATGGTTTTGAGTTCTATTGGTAGTAGATTCTACTTTAGTAGATGATTGGAATTAAGTTCTAATTGTGGTAAATTGTGTTTCTTCCTTTTTAAGTTTCTACATGAGATGTTTACTGTATGTAAGGGAACCGTACCAAGATTTATTACCAACAATAAATATTTGAGTACTATATAATTGAGCTACTTTTTACTAGCGTTGGACCCTATTGTAATGCACCTCATTTTTATTATTATTATTATTTTATTTACGGCTAAATAATCACATTTTTGAGGGCCTAAACGCATTCAAAAACCCATGAAAATTTGTGAGCATATTAGGACTGGTGAAAAATACGATATTTTGGGGAAATTGTGCATGTGAATGGCAAAATGACTCAATAGCGCCCCCTTGAAAATTGCATTGGCTTCCAGCTTGAACTGATGACATCATCACTGTGGAACTTAGGCAAAATTCTGACATCATCATTTACTACCATGATGATGTCAGCATTCTGCAGTGTACTGAAGAACTATTACTTCAGTACACTGAGGATTTCCCTGATCTGTGAAAATACTGTTGTTTCTTTCTACACAAAACACATTCCCAAATATTACACAATATAAACTTATTGTCTATGATTTACATCTGTTTTATATTAGGGATGGACTGATATGGGTTTTTTTAGGGCGATGCCGATACCACTTTTTTTCCCATCAGCCTTAGCGATGACTGATACAGACTGCTGATTTTCTTCAGCTGATATTTGGAGCCGATCTACTTTTACTTCCTGAATTTACATCATAAAAATTACACAATGATGATAACAAATGGTACAAGTCTCAATTTAAAGAAAGGAACATTATTGAAATTAACAAAGTAATATTTAACAAATAATAAAAACGGGATGTAGTAGAACAAGAACAAGTAAAAAATAGAGTGAGATCTCATGAAATATTATGAAACAACTGTTCGTCCTTGTCCTGAAAATAGCTTTGACAAAAGTTGGTCTGACTGAAGATATATTTTATTAACAGGATTATTGAGTATAAATATATAATTATGGTATTAAACACAAAAAGAAATCAGAATAATAGTCCATTCCAACACAACCCACAACATAAATTAACAGAGGAAAATAACGTGATGTCAGATGTGCATTAAGCAACAAACTGTTCAAGTTTCTGTTCTAAATTACATCATTATTAACAAGAATAAATATTCAAACAAGTAGTAAACTGATTCTCAGAGTTTAAAACTTCTCAGCGCTGAGTGAGACACACACACACACACACACACACACACACACACACACACACACACACACACACACATACACACACACCACCACACACACACAGTGGTGAGCAGTAGTTTGTGAAGAAGGAGCTCCAACAACACAAACAGTTTACAGACTACACCACGTGTGTCAAACTCAAGGCCAAAATCTGGACCTTTAGACCATCCAGTTCAGCCCGCTGGAGAAAATGAAAAGACAGAAAAACATCAATTATTGTCTAAATCAGAGGTTCTCACCTGGTCTCACCCTGGTCTCACCCTGGGACCCACATTTCACCACGGTCAGTGAATTGCCACCCACTTTTTTATTTTTATTATTTAAGAATCCAACCAACCAGATTTAGTTTTTCAAAAACTGCTGTTGAAAAACACACATATATCATATTTTTAAAACAGAAATCTATATATTGTTCTGTGCAACATGCATTCACAGCATGCCTGTCAAAAAAAAAGTTTCTTTCAAGATAAAAGTCCAACATGAGAGACATTTATTAGTATTTATTTTTGACGAGCTTGTCTACGACCAACTTTGAGGTCTCGACCTCTGTATCGTGCAGTTTAGATTAATATAATATTAGATTTAAATTTAACATTTAGATTTAAATTTAACATTTTAGATTTAATTTAACATTTAGATTTAAATTTAACATTTAGATTTTTTATAATTTTATTTATGAAATGCAAGTCACAGATATCATTGTATTCAAAAACTTACAAATTTCTTTTCTTTTTATACAGTTGAACAATTTGGACAAAAAAAAACAAAAACTTGATCCAAACAAAACAAAGAAAGCCCCGCCCTCCCCTCACCCCAAACCCCTGAGCCTCTTAAATAATTACCGTGCCTTGACTACAATATAGAAATGATACATATACATTTAGATTTAACATGAAAATTTAACTTTTACATTAGATTCAAATGTAATCTTTAGATTTAGATTTAACATTTACATCAGGACTTAACAGTTAGATTTAATTTTAAATTTAACATTTGCATTTACATTAATATTTACATTAAACTTAACATTTAGATTTAGATTCAACATTTAGATTAAACATTTAGATTTAGATTTAACATTCAGATTTAGTTTTAACATTTCGATTACTGTACGATTAAACATATACAATATAACATTTAGATTTAACATATATCTTCAGATTTATTTTTCATGTGTACACATTTTCAACAGTGATATAGAACATGCTGTTTCACATTAATCTGTCTAAAAAAATTGTCTGTAAAAGAAAAATGAGCGAAATTTTTTAAATGTGATTAGACATTCAGATTTAACATGAAAATTGAACTATTACATTTAGATTCAACATTTAAATTTACATTTTTAGATTTACATTTAGATTTAAATTTAACATTTAGCTTTAGATTTAACATTTAGCTTAGATTTAACATTTACATCAAGGATTTAACATTTAGATTCAACATTTAGATTTCCATTTTACATTAGAACCATATTAATGTGTATCTATGGTGGCTTTGGTTTGTGTGAATAAAGTGATTAGTAGTAGAGCAGGTTAATTAGCTTTGATGATGGTGATGATGATGAAGAAGGTCACCTTCATCTTTTCCTGCAGAGCAGCGACTCAGAGTGGGCGTGGCTTCAAATATCAACATTACATCTGTGTTGGTGTTCATCATCATCATCATCATCATCATCATCAGAGGCTAAACAAGCTCCATTAATACCAGTCATTAGTCCAGGACTGATCACAGTGAAACATGACACCTCCATCATCCATCCTGCTCATCCATCCTGCTCATCCAACACTCTGCTTTATTGTACAGTGAACAGAGAGCACTGGGTTTATCCTCAGTCTTTATGTAACTGATGCTGATGATGGTTGAGCTGCAGGAAGAGTTTTATCCTCAGACAACCTCAGCCCCCCCCCCCCCCCCCCATCTACTCCGCCTCCTCCTCCCATTTCTCTGCTGCTGTTAGAACCTTTGCTTTCTTTCTTCTTTCTTTCTTTCTTTCTTTCTTTCTTCTTTCTTTCCTTCTTTCTTTCCCAAAAATGTTTCATCTGAACTCACAAGTTTCCTCCAATATGATCATTTCGCTTTAGCTGTTCGCCACACGCACGCGCACACGCACACAGACACACACACACACACACACACACAAACACACACACAGACACAGACACACGCACGCACACACACACACACACACACACACACACACACACACACACACACACACACACACACACACACACACACACACACACACACACACACACACACACACATTCTGCTAAATTCACTTTGACGTGACTTGTGGCGTTCAAACGTCCTCCAACACGGTGTTTAATAACAAACGATCATATTTAGCTCCTCAAACGTGTTTATTTAATCACACATCCACTTCCTGTTTTTATCCATCCATCTATCTTCTTCCGTTTTATCCGGGGCTGGGTCACAGAGGCAGCAGTCTCAGCAGAGATGCCCAGACCTCCTGATCCACACACACCTCCTCCAGCTGTTCTGGGGGGACCCCGAGGCGACACCAGGCCAGCTCAGAGACATAGTCCCTCCAGCGTGTCCTGGGCCTCCCACGAGGCCTCTTCCCAATAGGACATGTCTGAAACACTTCCCGAGGGAGGCGACCAGGAGGCATTCGAAACCGATGTCTGAGCCACTTCAGCTGGTTCCTTTCGATGTGAAGGAGCAGCGACTCTACTCAGAGCTCCTCCCGGGTGACTGAGCTTCTCACCCTATCTCAAAGGGTGCACCCAGCCACCCTGCAAAGGAAACTCATTTTGGCAGCCTGTATCTTGTCCTTTCGGTCATTACCCAAATGTCATGACCATAGGTGAGGGTAGGAACGTAGATCGATCGGTAAATTGAGAGCTTCGCCCCCCGACTCAGCTCCCTCTTCACCACAACAGTCCGATACAGCAACACTGCTGACGCTGCACCGATCCGTCTATCAATCTCACGCTCCATCCTACCCTCACTCGTGAACAAGACCCCGAGATACTTGAACTCCTCCACTTGAGGCAAGGACCTCCCACCAACCCAGAGAGGGGAAGCCACCTTTTCTCGGTGGAGAACCATGGCCTCATATTTAAAGGTGCTGATCCTCATCCCGGCTGCTTCACTCTCGGCTGCAAACCACCCCAGTGCACGCTGAAGGTCCTGATTTGATGAAGCCAACAGAACAACATCATCTGCAAACAGCAGAGATGAAATCCTGAGGTTCCCACATCGGGCTCCCTCCGGTCCCTGGCTGCACCTAGAAATTCTGTCCATAAAAGTAATGAACAGAACCTGTGACAAAGGGCAGCCCTGGCGGAGACCAACATGCACTGGGAACAGGTCTGACTTACTGTCGGCAATGCAAACCAGGCTCCTGCTGCGGTCATACAGGGAACGGACAGCCCTTTGCAAAGGGCCCCGGACCCCATACTCCCGCAGCATCCCGCACAGGGCACCACGAGGGACACGGTCGAACGCCTTCTCCAGATCCACAAAGCACATGTGGACTGGTTGGGCGAACTCCCACAAACCCTCGAGCACCCGATGAATGGTATAGAGCTGGTCCAGTGTGCCGCGACTGGGACGAAAACCGCATTGTTCCTCCTGAACCCTAACCCTAACCCTAACCCTGTTTCAAACACTCACCGGAGCTGCTACATTGCTTTCTTGTCCACTACTGACCACAGGAATAGTCCATTTAAGACAATAGTCACTGTTTTGTTCAACCACTGCATCGCATTGTGTCACAAACAAGTCAGATCAAGTCAAAGGTGATACGAGGCGGTATAAGGGAGGGGTTAAATGTAGAGAACACATTTAGTGTATGTAGCTTTACATATATGACAATAAAGTATAATACATATTCTATATTAAACCACAGTGTTTGTTTTAGCTGTGAGGTAGTTTGAGAGGGAGGAGCTCACATTCTTATAAGGTAGAATAACAAGGGAGGGAGGAAACAGAACTCTGAATGAGGCTAATGGGATGTATATCACTGTAGCAAAACCATTATAAAGTGATTTTGATACCAGGATGTGTACTATACGGCAGGGGTTCTCAACCTGAGAGGGGGTCACCAGATGCCTTTACAAAACTAAGAAGTATTAATCTTTTGAACAATTTCAGACCTTTTTTGCATTTCTTTAACTATTTTTTTACCTAATACAATCACTTTTTCTTGCCATTTTTGCTACATTTCTCCCATTTCTGACACTTCTCCATCAAATTTCAATGTCTTTTCTGCACATTTTTTCCACTTTCTAGACATGTTCAGCACTTATAAACACTTTCCGCCTAAAGTCACGTATGTTGACCCATTATTGTCACTTTAAACCTATTTTCATCAAATTTCATGCTTTTTTTTGTGACATTCACCATTGGTAATGCCCATTATTTACCAGTTTAAACTAATTGTTCCAATGTTGACACTTTCTGTCCATTTTTCACCACTCTAATTTGGAACTTTTAACCAATTTCTGTGGTTTTTTAAACTCCATTTCACCACCTTTTCTACCATTTGTGGTCACTTTTAGCCTATTTATTTCTGATTAAACATGGATTTCCATCTTTAGGATGGAAATATATTATGGCCCAAAAGATACATTTCAGTGACTTTGGAATTCTAAAAGTGTCAATGTCTCCTCTAAACTAATCTATTTCTGTATCTCCAGACACGACCTCATGAATAATTGATTAGGCATTATTTATCACCATCTTCTTTCTTACACTCACTCATTACTTTACCATCATTAAAATCATAATCTGTTCCTATGTTTGATAGATTACTATTGAGACGAAGACGAAAAAAGAAGAAGAAGAAGAAGAAGAAGAAGAAGAAGAAGAAGAAAGAAGAAGAAGAAGAAGAAGAAGAAGAAGAAGAAGAAGAAGAAGCACTTACCATACTTACCATAGACTGTAAAAAAGATGGGCGGGACATCCTTGAGGAAGTGAAGCTTTTATTTATAGAGCTTCCCCTGCTGATTGGCTGCAGAATAGGTCATAAGCCCCGCCTCCTCAATGATAACAGATGGGAAAACACTCATATCATTTTTTCCAAACCTAAACTCTGCTGTGATCATTAGTTCTTAGAAAGTGTCTATTTGTACGGTTGCCGTACGGAAAACCCCTGGTGTTATTGGTAAGTTTATCAAAGTAACGTCTTAGGGTTAGAGTTAGGTTATAACCTTATATCGCAAATATTTTTAGGGTGTGGGTTAGATTTATGGTTAGGTTTAGTCTTACTCACGTGACCTAAACTGGCCAATGAGGGGCACTGTATACGGATAGAATGTCGGTATATAGATATGGCTACCGTACGGATAGCCACTGCCTATAGCTGCCATATATTGTGTTCAAGTGCTAATTTTTCTGTGAAATTTGTTTTTAAATAAGTTATTTGAGGTTGAAAAACGTGATTTGATGTCATATATGACAATGATTGACAGCCTCGGATCTAGCGTAGCTCTCTTTGTGAATAGCAGTTACGTCATGAAGGAAAGCCGAGATGCCGTTCAGTTTTTTGGTCTTTTTTGAGCTGCTAGCACTAGTACTAACCTCTATGATCTGAACAAGACGTTGGTAGAATTTCCAGAGGGAAAGATATTATGTTGTTGGCGTAGCTGGGCTGCGTAACTCATCAGGGCAGTATGCTAAATGGGCGGGGCTGCCTTCAGACATCGGTGAGTGTGTGTGCTCAGGTTTTGCTCGTTTGAGTGTGTTTTGTGTGCTGCAGCTTGTGTGTTCACAGATTGTGTAGGTTTGAGTGTGTGTGAGGCAATGTGCACTGACGTGAGTGTGTCCAGTGTGTCAGTCAAAGTCCAAAGTGACACAAAATGTAGTTATTGTGCTGCTAGTGATTAATAAAAGGGTCTTTATGGCTCCACTGACTTTGACACATTATTGTTTTTATTGTAAAACTATTGATAAAAAACTAAATGGTTTATATCACCTATTGTCATTTTGAGTAAAAATATATAGATATGAATATTGGTCCATATCACCCAGGCCTAATGTAACCAAAGCAGTAACGTTTTATCTTGTAAACGATATAATTGTCTAAACTGTGTGAAATGAGGCGTTCAAACACTGTTTAAAGTATGATTTTATTAATATGAGTGTGTTACCTTAATAACTAATAGAAATCACTAGACTGATATGATGCCTTGATATGTAGCATGTGATGCTAATGCTAATGCTACACTACTTTAGGTAAACAAAGGTGATTTTTTTAAGTAGGCAAATTGTTTTGTTTTATTGGTAAATAACTTTTTTTCCCATATCTCCCACTCCTATGTGTGTATGTCTGTGTTAGACATTAACTTAAATGAATTAAAACTCTTATTCACTGCTAGTAGCTGAATTACACTTGTAGGTTATATCATCATAAATACATAATCTAATGTTCATTTGAACTGTTCTTATGATTATTATTGTATGTAATAGTGTATTTCTATAGACATTGATTCAATGAAAAATGACTTGATATTTGAATGTTTTTTACATGATGATCTTTTTAATGACGTCCTTTCTGTTGCAGACAAGGAGAGCTGAGGTAAAGGTAGCACTGCCTTGGGCCACAGTGTTTTAAGTGGGAGCCTCTGTCATCATCAGCTGTTTTTCTGTGTGGATGTTAGTCTCCACTACAGTAAATATTAACAGTGTGCAGTTATTGCCTAGGACAGGGGTCTGCAACCTGCGGCTCTGGAGCCTCATGTGGCTCTTTGACTCTTTTTGTGATGGCTCCCTATAGTTTTCAAACATATATTAAAACAATGAACTGTTTGATTGATGATTGATGACTAACTTCAAATATAATTATGATCAGAAATGAAGAGGATATAATCATTGTGCTTGTTAAGCAGCACTGATACGTGTCCATGTTTAGTTGATAATACAGTAGTTCCTCGCTATAACACGATTCACCTTTTGCGGCCTCAGTGTTTCACGTATTTTTTTTATGTATGAACGCACATTGTGTTCTGCGTCCTGATTGGCTAATGCTGCGTTCACCCACCAGCGACACATCTAACTCGGTGAGTTTCACTACCTGCTGAAGCGAGGAGCTGTGCTCCTTTTTCTCCTCTCATAAACATAAACCGCCAGTGAAAAAAGCCGGTGTGATTAGCGGCTAATGCTAACCTAGCTCAGTGTTACAGAGAGAACACCAAATCCTTCCTAGTCCGGTGCAGTTTGAACTTTGAGAGAGTTTAAACAAGAGAGAAATGTTCATTCCTGTCTGAGAAAAGTGTATAAAGTGTGTGGTGAGGGTTTTACAACCTTAAAACATGTATAATAACTGTTAAAAATAAAGCTGACTACCTCGCGGATTTTGCCTATTGCGGGTTATTTTTAGAACATAACCCCAGCAATAAACAAGGGACTACTGTACTAGCACTGAAATTAGTGTTTTCTGCATAATTTTGTTTTTAATGATTTAAAGTTAATTTGCACAAATATTAACAATATTTTGGTGAAGCATTATTTTGTATCAGGTTTTTCCTTAAAGACTTAAACAAAACACAAGGACATGTGACTAGTTGTGGTCAGTGTGTGTTAAGAAGAGTCACTGTTGCAGTGGATCTTCTTAACTGTAAATATTGCACAGGCTCATTTTAACCATGTCATAAAACTGTATTCAGACTTCATACAGTATATTGTGCTGTTTACACTTGGTTGTCATTCAAGTGAAATTGATTGACAATGTTTTGTAATTCCTGTGAAATGGATTCAGTGCAGTAGATAAATTCTAAATTTCTTCAGTCACAGTTATCTTGATGGATCATGGATTAATTTTCCTGCAATATATTAATTACCAGGCAATACCCGGCCCTATAATATGATTTAAGCTATATGTTGCCACCTCTAAAAAATTCCTGCCCCCCTCTTGCCACCCCATTTCATTTTGTCTAGATCTGCCCCTGGCTGTGCCCCTAAGCGCCATGTTTTGGCTTTAAGAACGTTGAGTGGGAACAGCTACAGTACACGCCCACTGTGTCTGAGAGCCCAGTAGAAGTTAAGCTAAGCTCCTCCCCCTGGGGGAGGTAGCTGAGCTCTCATTGGCTCCCCACAGCTTCTGTCTCATTACCTGTAATAGCAGGGAGCGTCAAACCGGCAACCTGCAGAGCGTAGGGTAAGCAGCGGTGTATGTATCTCACCTAGAGTACTGATATATTCTACTCAAATAGAAGTACTGTTAATTAATTGAAATTGTACTCAAATAAAAGTAGATCATACATAAAATACTACAAGTACAAGTAAAAAGTAGCTCAATTAAATAGTACTCAAAGTAAATGTTATTCATTACTTTCACCCCCACGTTTATTGTTGGTAATAAATCTTGGTACGGGTCCCTTACATACAGTAAACATCTCATGTAGAAACTTAAAAAGGAAGAACCACAATCTACCACAACTGGAATTTAATTTATTTTCCACAAAGGCATCTGTATAAAACAAAAGGTTTGTCAAAATGTACAATACTTTAAAAAATAAAATAACCCCAATAAAGTCAATTCAAAATAATAAAATTATTATCTAAGTATAGATACATTTATGAACTCTAAAACTGTTCCATATGTGTAACAACATATTATGTAGAAAGCACAACCTGAACCATAGAAAGTGGCTTTGATCAGAAATGGAACTATTGAGAACATATGGATTATTTGATTGTCTGGTCATTTCATTTTTATAGTTTCACAATGTCTGTGAAAAAATAACGATTTACTCAGTAACGGTTTAGTGTAGATGTAAGTACTTTAATTCATTCAAAACATACTTAAGTACAAGCAATAGAAATATACTTGAAAAAGTACAAGTACACAGAAAAGCAACTCAATTACAGTAACATGAGTACTTGTAATCTGCATAGTTGGTAGTGATAGTGGTAAGCATGTCCGCATCACAGCAAGAAGGTCCTGGGTTCAAGCCCTGGGCTGTGTTCAAAATAACACATTAACGTACTACTCACACAAACGTACTACTCACACAAACGTACTACTCACACAAACGTACTACTCACACTAACGTACTACTCACACTAACGTACTACTCACACTAACGTACTACTCACACTAACGTACTACTCATACTAACGTACTACTCCCACTAACGTACTACTCACACTAACGTACTACTCACACTAACGTACTACTCACACTAACGTACTACTCATACTAACGTACTACTCACACTAACGTACTACTCACACTAACGTACTACTCACACTAACGTACTACTCATACTAACGTACTACTCACACAAACGTACTACTCACACTAACGTACTACTCTCACTAACGTACTACTCATACAAACGTACTACTCACACTAACGTATTACTCACACTAACGTACTACTCACACTAACGTACTACTCATACTAACGTACTACTCACACAAACGTACTACTCACACTAACGTACTACTCTCACTAACGTACTACTCATACAAACGTACTACTCACACTAACGTACTACTCTCACTAACGTACTACTCATACTAACGTACTACTCACACTAACGTACTACTCACACTAACGTACTACTCACACTAACGTACTACTCATACTAACGTACTACTCACACAAACGTACTACTCTCACTAACGTACTACTCACACTAACGTACTACTCACACTAACGTACTACTCACACTAACGTACTACTCTCACTAACGTACTACTCACACTAACGTACTACTCACACTAACGTACTACTCACACTAACGTACTACTCACACTAACGTACTACTCATACTAACGTACTACTCACACTAACGTACTACTCATACTAACGTACTACTCACACTAACGTACTACTCATACTAAATGTAGTGCGTTCACATTAGATAGTATGATAGGATTGAGTAGGCAAGAAATACCAGGATGTGCATTTTATGGGGACATGTTTTAAGTATGCACAGTGTGCACACTAGTCATACTGAACCGTCACATGATGCATTGGGAGCAGAATGTAAAATGGTTCTGGAACCAGCTTCAAGCTAAAAAAACAAACATATTTTTTTCAAAATAAAAGCATCTCTTCTCATATTTGTTTTTTTCTTTTTACGTGTTTTTAAATAAAGCTCTTATTTTGAAGTGAACAGGAAGTGTAGTCAGTAGACCAATGGAGGGTCTCTGAAAATGTGTGAATGAAATATGTCTATGTGAGTTTTATGGATCAAATGAGCACATGTTGATATTCTATTTGGTCACTTTCTCACTTTAAATGTTTTCAGAACTTTCAAAATAAAGGTGGAGAATCAACATAGATATTTAACCTCAGTGTGAACAAGGTTTTTAATGCTGGAGGATCTAGATGCATCTTGGGAAACTTGGAAGTATACTTCAGTGGGAACTATAGTATACAGTAGACAGTATATATTATAGTATATAGCAGACAGTATATACTATAGTATACAGTAGACAGTATATATTATAGTATATAGCAGACAGTATATACTATAGTATATAGTAGACAGTATATACTATAGTATACAGTAGACAGTATATACTATAGTACATATTAGACAGTATATATTATAGTACATATTAGACAGTATATACTATAGTATAGTGTAGACAGTATATACTATAGTATACAGTAGACAGTATATACTATAGTATACAATAGACAGTATATACTATAGTATATAGTAGACAGTATATACTATAGTATACAGTAGACAGTATATACTATAGTATATAGTAGACAGTATATACTATAGTATATAGTAAACAGTATATACTATAGTATATAGTAGACAGTATATACTATAGTATACAGTAGACAGTATATACTATAGTATATAGTAGACAGTATATACTACAGTATATAGTAGATAGTATATACTATAGTATAGTGTAGACAGTATATACTACAGTATACAATAGACAGTATATACTATAGTACATATTAGACAGTATATACTATAGTATAGTGTAGACAGTATATACTATAGTATACAATAGACAGTATATACTATAGTAATATAGTAGACAGTATATACTATAGTATACAGTAGACAGTATATACTATAGTATACAGTAGACAGTATATACTATAGTATACAGTAGACAGTATATACTATAGTATACAGTAGACAGTATATACTATAGTATATAGTAGACAGTATATACTATAGTATACAGTAGACAGTATATACTATAGGAATATAGTAGACAGTATATACTATAGTATACAGTAGACAGTATATACTATAGTATATAGTAGACAGTATATACTATAGTATACAGTAGACAGTATATACTATAGTATACAGTAGACAGTATATACTATAGTATACAGTAGACAGTATATACTCATTGAGTTTGGAGTGGATAATACGTTAGTATGTGATTTTTTAATTGTAGCATCCACTTTATTCATATTATATATATTTATATCTACTGTTTTTATATTATATGTATTTGTATCCACTGTACTCCTGCTTCGCTGTGATTGGTCAGCGTTACATAGTGATACACTAGCTGTGGCTGGTTCTCGTCTCTTACGCTGAACGTGTTCTGGTTCCAAACCTCCTGGAGAACAACCTGAAATAAATGGCTGAGTTATTTATAATCTGGAGCTTTTGGCAGCTACTGCGTGGTTTCTAGGAACTGCTGCTGGTCTCTTTACAGAGGAGAGGGGGAAGCATTAGCTCAGTGTGCAGAGGCGATGCAGTCCATGGCATCATGTGACCCCAGGTAGAGGTAACGTTTGTAAAATAAAGAAAAGGATAAGATGGGGGGGGGGGGGGGGGGGGGGGGGGTACACACCGTGTGATATTAAAGACAATGAACATGAGAAGAAAAAAGAGGTTTATCTGAAGATGTCAAAAAGAGACGAGGAGAAGGAAATATTGAGCAGGAGCAGCCTGTAGTATTGGAGGAAGAGGAGGAGGGGGTGTGGGGGGAGTGGGGCACGGAGCGGCCAGGATGAACTGAGTGAACCACAGCGGAGGTCAGGGAGTCCAACATTCCTCTGGAACACTGTGTTTACTCTGCTTAGAGAGAGCGAGAGAGAGAGAGAGAGAGAGAGAGAGAGAGAGAGAGAAGGGGGACGAGGGGGTACAGGGGCAACGACAGCCAGGGAAGGAACTCATCTACATTACAGTGTGTGTGTGTGTGTGTGTGTGTGTGTGTGTGCGTGCTCAGCATCTCTCAATTAAATTCAACTTCTTAAAGGTCCAGTATTATGCTATTTTTCATCCATCTCCATTTGTTCTAAGAACTCCAACAAACAAAGTATTTGAGGTTTGTTTTCCCAAACTCGCCTGTTTTCTGGAGTTTTGGACTCTGAAAAGTCACTTTCAGAGCGCTCCTAAAAACAGGCTGTTTTTTGGGCTCCACTGGTTGGGGTTAGTGACAGAAAGAGGAGAACAGAACAGGATAGAGAGATAGAACATCAGAGCACCACAGATGAGGAACTGTTAGCTCCAGCATCGAGAACCTGAAACAGTATTAGCAAGTCTGCCTGAATGGAAACACCTGGTGCTATAAGCTATGTGGGAGTGGAATGAGAATGAGTACGGGGTGGACATCAGTTGAAATGGTGTGTAAGCAGTGTAATAGGTGTTATACAGGGGTCAGAGGTCACGACCGTGTCTGTCTGGACAACACCTGTTAAAGGACTAAGGGGTGGATTCACTCAGATTTGAAATAAAAGGTGGTAAACCAGGTGCATGCCTAAATCCTTCGGTGGAGTCGTTTCTTCACCTGCTGTGAGGAATTCACAGCACTAATAAGTGTGCGTATTGACGTGGTTGAGACCGCCCTATTTAAATGATCATTTTTCTGGTTTAACGTGAAGAAGTGAGTGCACAGAAACACAAAATGACATTTGAAGAAGTTCAATTGGATGCAGATGTACTTCTCTGTCTGCTGCACAAACAGTCAATAATGTAGAAAACAAAACAAACTCTCTCCTCCACAGCGTGTCACACCACACTCCAGCTATTTTAAAGATTAAATTGGGGCTTTCACCTTTATTGGTCATATACAGTATGTTGTTACATATATGAAATTTGTCCTCTGCATTTAACCCATCCCTGAGGAGCAGTGGGCAGCCATTTTACGTTGCCTGGGGAGCAGTTAGGGGTTAAGGGACTTGCTCAACATCCCACAGCGATTGCTCAACGATAAATAAAGAAGCCACAGTTAAAGAAGCATAGAGCAGAATTAGTGTAAAAATATCATACATCTGAAGTCTTTTAATGCTAATGGGTGATGAAGCGCTCAAAACTAAAGAGAACAAGTCCACACCACGCGTAGCCCAGGCATCTGATGTCAGGACCCCTTTCTTCTACCTCACCTCCAGCAAGCGACAAGGACACGTCCCTTATGGACTCTGCTGCTGCCTATGGCTCCAGCTGAGGTTCCCAATGGCTTGCCACCTTTGTTGCCTCTTAGGAGGAGGAGGAGGTTTCCACAACTGCCTCCTCTCTCTCAAGCTTGGACACTGTGGAGCTGTGCAGACACGCTGCGGCACGCCTTGCCATCCCTTGGCCCACTGTTGTGAGGGAGGCCACCGGGTCCTGCTATGAGAGTAAGATGCTTCCCACCTCCGAGGGCACGCCGAGACAAGTTCTCCCCGCTTTCCTGGGGCTGGTGTGGAAGTGGCGCATCCATGGAAGGACCGCCCTTTCAGTGGAAAGTCTCATGTGGCAAGTGCTGCCACTCTCAACTGTGAAGCTATGAGAGCCTCGGACTGCTCAGAATGCCGCCAGTGGAGCCGTTGGTGGCGACTCATCTGTTGCCACGCCAGC
This sequence comes from Gouania willdenowi, assembly GCF_900634775.1. Classification (NCBI taxonomy): domain Eukaryota; kingdom Metazoa; phylum Chordata; class Actinopteri; order Blenniiformes; family Gobiesocidae; genus Gouania; species Gouania willdenowi. The sequence goes on along the minus strand of NC_041056.1, from coordinate 43,256,912 downwards.
CTGCTCTGTCTATCCAGAGACTTGTGCTACCGGCCAGGGTGGACCGTCATCAGTTGGATCTGTCTGGCAGGACGTACGCTGTAGCTGCGCTCTCAGTGAGAGCTCTGAATGTCCTCTCCCTCCTCACAGCTTACCAAGATGAACTGTGTGAGGTTGTCGCTCAGTCTCAGGACCCAGCGGAGGAAATTTCAGCAGGTATATGTGTCCGCACTCAGCGCTGCTCTGTGCAGGCTTCAACTTCGCAAGCTGTTCTGACACAAAAAAGAGCCACATCCTTGATGTGCCAGTGGTCCCTGACGGGATATTCGTCCCGGCGCTGGCTTCTTTGCAGCAGCGCTGCAGAAAAGAGAAGAGGGATTATGAAGCTCTCCACCTGTGTCTTCCACGGAAATTTCAGGCCCCGTTTCCGTCCGCATGGAAGAGACCGTCTCAAACTGCCCCTCAGGGTCCGCAGTTCAAGACACCAAGATTGGCAGCTCCACCCTGCTGCAGCCTCAGCAAGGCCTGCCCGGCTGGTTCGAAAAGCCCCCAGCCTTGGCTGCTGCAGTGCCGGCACAGCCTGCTCAACATACACAGACGAGGAGGAAGGAAAAGGTGGTCTGTCCGCTTTCTCCCCCTGGTGAGGCTGCTAGATATTCCTCGTTCACCAGCTTCACCTGTTTATGTTCTCACATGTGGATCTATGGGCTCCTCACACCCCATCCCCCCCACCACCGAGTCATGGTCCATGTCAAGGACATGTTTTCAGGGAAGTCCGGCTGTTGCCCTCCTCTTCATGTCCACAAGCACGCACCCACACACATGTTAAATGGAAAGGGTAAATGGACTTGATTTTATATAGCGCTTTATCACCACACTGGAGCAGTCTCAAAGCGTTTTACATATCAGCTCATTCACCCAATCACTCTCACATTCACACACCAGTGGGACAGGACTGCCATGCAAGGCGCTAGTCGACCACTGGGAGCAACTTAGGGTTCAGTGTCTTGCCCAAGGACACTTCGACACATAGTCATGTACTGGGATCGAACCCCAACCTCTCGATCAGAAGACGACCCACTACCACCTGAGCCAAGGCCGCCCACGGTTGTTCTAGTAAAAGTGATGAGTTCATCGCAACATGTGAAAGCAAAATCCTTTATTATAAGCAGCGTGGTAATGGTACCTGATGTCTTCACTCGGGGGGAGGCCTTGGCCCCCTCCGGGTTGAATGCTGCGGAGCTCCAGTTGCCACGCTGTCCCCTGTATGTACTGCATGCTTGTCCCTGGGGGTATGGCTCTGCTCCACCGGCAGAGGGCGTCGCCGTGATGTGGCTCGGTCCTCTGCTGTTGGGCAGGCTGCAGCCGACAGACGCCTTCACGACCTTGTGGTGTGCGGCACGTCACCTCAAGAGGGCGCCATTATGCCACAACTAGTTTCTCCGACCAGTCTGCCCCCAGGAGAGGGTGCCATCGTACCATGGTTGGTGCCTCCCAGGATGAAAAAGTCAGAGCGCTTTACCACCCTTTCACTAAAGAGGGAGAGATGGGCAGCAATCGCAGCCCCACCATGGGTGCTGCGGATGATATCGAGGGGTTACAGGATGCAGTGTGCGGCTGTCCTTTCCCGGTTCGACGGCGTAATACACACTCAGGCCCAGGGGGACTAGGCCCGTGTATTACAGAAGGAGATCGGCTCTCTGCTGAGCAGAAGAGCAGTTTCGAGCGTTCCGCCCGCACAGTCCCAGAGCGGGTTCTCCTGTAGGTATGTTCTAATTCCCAAACGAGGGGGGCGGGCTTTCGCCCTATCCTGGATTTACGAGCTCTGAACAGGTTTCTTAGGAGGTACAAGTTCAGGATGCTTACATATACGCCTCACTACTACTTCCAGCAGCTGAGCTGGCGGCAGCAAAAGAGCAGAGTGAAGCACACAGAGGAATTTGATAAATAAACATGAACTTTTTCTTCTGAGAAAGGACACGATAACATGAACAACAAACTCTAACATTTACCATCTGACTCTAGCTCTGAGGTAATCATCTACTCCTTTTTTATTCGCTGGCTCAACTGGAAAGCTAAGTAGCAAGCTACCTAGCTACAAGTAGCAAGCTACCTAGCAGAAGAATGGCCTTTCCACAACAGAATACAGCAGTCTTCTTCAAAAGATTACTGAACTGTAGACTACAGTGCGAGGAATACAAGTAAACATTGAGGTTAATGGACACTGTGGATATGATAATAAACAGCAAAGTGGATAAAGCTAACTCACTACCAGCCTGCGCTAACAAAGCTATCAGACCTAGAGAGGATCATGTTCACATTGATAAGCCAACAGGTGTGAGTCCTCCCTGGAATACTCTGGGAGCTAAGCCTAAGAAAAAGTCATATCCACTTCAAAGACTAACGGGCCGAGCAAAGCGCCCTGATATCAATAATGAGACGGACTGGCCTGCACTCCCTTCTCAGACTGTAGCCTCAACATCAACTCCTTTGTCTGCCCAGGCACAAAAGTGGACATCTGTTAAAGGCAGGAGTATCACCAAGTCACAAACCCAGTTTGAGGTCAACACACAACCTTCTGGAACTGTGAAGACTGAAAGTGCTTCAGGAAAACAAAAGCGACATGGTCGGCCAAAGCAACAACCTCACACACTGATAGTGGGAGACGTTTCTGTTAAAGATGCTCAGAAGATGTTTAGCAGCAACGTGAAAGTGATCTGTTTACCTAATGACACAGTATCAGACCTGGCTGACAAAATCTTGCATATCGTTGCAGATTACCCACATTTGAAAAATGTTGTGATTCATTTTGGATTAAATGATTTAGCCAAGGAGGAGTCTGAGGTGTTAAAGCAGGATTTCACCCATCTGCTAAAAACTGTGAGCTGTTTACAGCCTAAAGTGTTCATCAGTGGCCAGATACCTCCAGTCCACAAAGGAGATCTGAAATTCTCAAGGATTTACTCTTTGAATAAATTTCTGTCTTCGGCTTGTGCTGCCCTTTCACTAAATTTTATAGAAAAGTTTCAGTTTTTTCTGAACGTGGTCATCTTTTTAGAGCAGATGGACTGTGTCTAAACAAGGCTGGAGTAAAACTCTTCACATCCAACTTATTTAACTTCACCAGTCACACTGCTATCAGTTCTGATAAAGACAGAGGACAACATGTACCATCAGAGAACAAAACAACAAGGAAAGAACATGGAGTCCATGAGCTTCCAGCAAGAAATCAAAATCACCAAAATGAAGAGGTCAACCCAACCCCCACATCTCAGTACCCACCTGCTTTACCCCAAAATTCACCTCATCCAGCTTCTCTCCTACCCCTGCCTTCTTGGATTTAACTGCCCAGATGAACGAGCTGGTTCTGGCTGGTACAAGACTGACACCCCACCCTTTACCCCACCATGGTCCCATCTTATCTCCTCTAAAGAACCAATCAGCACCACCCATCCCTCCTCAGTGATACCAGGTCCAGGATCACTCTTCTCCTCAGGCCAGATGTGTTCATCTTAGAGCGACACAGGTCTGATGTGTGCTGGGTCCAGACTGCAATAGCTCTATGTTTAGGAACAACCAGAAAAAGTCAGGGCCTTATGGAGTTAATGCAGCTTCTTTAATTCCTGTGGTGACAGGTAACACAGGTAAAATTGTTAAATTAAAGAAAAACAAAAAGCTTAATAGAGATAAAAATGTGACTCCTATAACATGTCATCCAAAAAGTCCACCAGTGTCTCCAGTAAAGTCTTTAAAATGAGCTCTTCTTAATGTTAGATCTCTTGTTAACAAGTCACTACTAATTAATGATTTTATTTTGACACATCACTTAGACTTTTTATTTCTTAATGAAACATGGTTGAATGATGGTATCAGTAATACTATTCTCAATGAAAGTTCACCACAAGACTTTATTTATTTCAATAAGTGTCGTACTTACAGGAAAGGTGGTGGAGTTGCTGCCATTTTTAAATCAATATTTCAGTGCAAAGAAATAACATTTGGTGATTTTATCTCCTTTGAATATATGTCATTCTTACTGAAGGGTGATTCAAGAGTTCTGTTTTTAGTCGTTTATAGACCCCCAAAATATTCTGGAGAATTCATGGATGAGTTTGTTGAACTGCTGTCAGTTGTATGCACTGAATACAACTTTTTAATAATAACAGGTGACTTAAATATTCATGTAGACAATAACATGGACAATACTGCCAAAGAACTGTATGCTTTAATGGATACTTTTGGTCTTATACAACATGTGACTGGTCCGACACACACTCAAGGTCACACTTTGGATCTGGTTATCTCTAAAGGTGTTGATATCTCTGCTGTTGATGTAAGAGACTTAGCTCTATCTGATCATTTCTGTGTCTTTTTTGACCTAGAGACTGTAACATCTGTTCACCCTAGTTATGTGTGTTTAAAGAAAAGGTACATAAATGACAACATGTGCACAGTTTATGGAAGCCATAGCAATGACACCAACATTGAGTGCTGAGACAGTTGATGATCTTTTGGATGAGTTTAATACAAAAGTCTGTGATGTCATAGATGTGGTGGCTCCAATCAAAACTAAGAGAAAACCAAACACACAGAAAACACCTTGGAGGAGGACTGAGATAATGCAGAATTAAAATCTGACTGTAGAAGAGCTGAGCGTAAATGGAGATCAACAAAACTCCAAATTCATCTAGAACTATACAAAATAAGTCTGCGAAAATTCAATGATGGCTTGTTCAAAACGAGGCAGCAAAACTTTTCTGAAATTATTGCAAAAAATGTCAACAACTCACACATTGTTTTCTGTAATTGAAAAGCTCACAACCCCCCAGATCAGATAGCCTCTGAATTACTGTCAGCTGGAAAATGCAATGAAATTTCTGTAAATTTCAATGAAAAAATACAATCAATAAGGTCAAACATCAGAACAAACCAGCAAAATCACAAAAAGCTTGAACAGCTTCAACCACTGAGGGATGAGTCAACTACAATGTTAGAGTTTATTACAGTGAACCCAAAAACAATAGAGGAAACTGTTCAGCAGCTGAATCCATCAACGTGTTGCCTTGACACAAAACCCTCAAACTTCTTTAAAACTGTTGTAAAGTCAATTGTCACTGATTAGTGTCAGATAATTAACTGATCATTCCAATCAGGCACCGTACCAAAATCCCTGAAAGTAGCTGCTGTGAAACCTCTGTTAAAAAGAGAACACTGGATGCCTCTATACTGGCTAACTATAGACCAATCAGAACCTTCCATTCATGGCCAAGATCATTGAGAAGGTGGTCTTCAACCAACTGAGTCAATTCTTAACATTCAACAAAATATTTGATAAATTTCAGTCAGGTTTTGGTTCTCATCACAGCACTGAAACTGCTCTGATCAAAGTGATCAATGACATAAGGTTGAACACTGATTCAGGAAAAGTATCTGTTCTCATTCTATTGGATCTAAGTCTACATTTGACACTGTAGATCATACAATTTAGTTACACAGATTGTAAACATGGGTTGGACTAAATGTTAAAGTAATGGTTTAAGTTCTACTTGGAGGATCAAAGTTATTTTGTAAACATTGTAAACTTTGAATCTGACAGATTACCAATGTCCTGTGGGGTTCCTGTGCGGTTGGGCGGGCGCCAGTGGTGGGCGTCGCCCCTTGGCTTGTGCTGTTCGGTGGGCGGTGGGGCTTGGGCTGCTGTCCTTGCACCGTCTGGGGCTGTACGGTCCTGCTGGATGGTGGCTGGTTTGTGAACTGGGGAGGGGGGCTCTCACCTGGGGGCTTCGCCCAGAGGCTTGCCCTTGGGGGTTCCTGGTGACGGGGGGTGCCCTCGGGGTCTGAAGGGTTTGGCCTGCTGGCTGGGCTGGTCTGGATGGGGGTCTTCCGTGGCGGGCAGTGTGGGCGGTAACTGGGGCCCTTGGGGGGGACCTGACTTTGACAAGAACTAAGGCCCATTGTGCGGGCGACATCGACAATTTGGGACAATGTAGGACCATTTTAGACACTCTGGGACAATTTGGGACAATTAATAATAATAATAATAATAATAATAATAATAATCATGCATTGCATTTTATATTGTGCTTTATCATTGACACACAAAGCACTTTACAGAATTAAGGCATTATTCTTTCACTCCACCCTTAGTGGTGGTAAGCTAGTATTGTAGCCACAGCTGCCCTGGGGCAGACTGACGGAAGCAAAGCTGCCATAGTGAACCATCAGCCCCTCCCACCGCCACCAACACTCACTCACACACTACATTCATAGGCAATGTGGGTGAAGTGCCTTGCCCAAGGACACAATGACAGATACCACTGTAGTGACTGTCCCCCACTGTGGTCTCCATCCAACTACAAACCAGGCTCAGACCTGCTTAGCTTCAGAGATCTAACCAGATCAGCCAATCACAGGCTGGGATGGACACAAATGTGGGACAATGTGCCGCGGCAGAAAAATAGTGCCGCACCACTTTTGGTTGTTGTTGTCTGTCATCACCTGATTCTACACAACATCGTTATCAACATTATAAGAATCAGAATCTATGTTGTAGAATGAGGTCTTATTTCCTCCGTACACCACATCACTGGGATCTATATCTAAGCCCTCATTAATGCTTTTCAATGTAAAGTGTGATTTTAACTTTTAAAAATGTGCTGCAGTATGTAATCAGTAATGAGATGAAGTGAAACTGACAGAAGGCAAAATAAATAGAGAAGGAACTGTTATGATCAGTAGTTACTGTGGTTTACCACTAGGTGCAGTTTTAACTGTCACAGAATGAGAGAAAAACACACAAAGTTCATATGAAAACGATTTGTTTTTTCCTGTATTAATGCTCATATTGGTCATTATTCTAAATGCTGACATGAATGTTGATCATGTGACCATCAGATCAAACAAACATATTTTTTTTGGCCCACTGTGATAATAGTTGTTTACCTCTGCTCTAGGTTAACAGAATACCTGCACAAAGGGCCATTTAATCACATTACTGTTATATTTAGAACAAAATATCACTTTCCTTCAAAAATAAAAAAGCAATTTCATATTTGACATAAATTCAAATAAAACAAAATAAATGAAAATCTCTGAAAATAATCCAAACACAAGCTGACACATGAAAGCATTAAAAACATTTTTAGTTTCAATCATAATAAATATTACCACAACAACAAAAACACACAAAATAAGAGAAAAATAAAAAATTAACACGACAAACAATAATAAAATACACAAAAAACACACAAAATGATGATATAAATGGTGTTGATTAGAAGATGAACTGAAAATACAAAGGAGGAAGATTACTGTAAATGATAAATTAAATCTATTCAGGAGGAATTAAATACTGTTACATTCACTTATTTACTAAATGAGATTCTTTGAAATGTGTTTTATCTCTCATTCATTCCATTATTATGATCTATACATAGTTCCCGTGTGACGTCATCACGTTCGGTTTGTGTGTCCGTTAGTTTTTTTTTTGGCACAGTAAGTTTACGGTTACGGACACTGATACGCTCTCGTCATATTTGCAGTAAATAAGTGATGTTTTACATGATGGGAAATGTTATTGGTGTTGGGTAGGTGCATGCTAACAGCGCTAGGACTGATACGTTCTTCATCACAAATCACTCAATGTCGTCTGCTGTGGTTAATATCAACAGAAATGATACACCTATGAAATATTCATACTTCATTACAGGTAAATATCGTTTGTATTCTTAACTTTTATCCTTTAACGAAGCCTTTTGTTTAGTTTTTTGCATGTGTAAAAATGTGTAAGAATTCAATATGAATAATATACAGAATATTTGTTCAGGGAACACATAACAGCCACATTTGTTCATGTACATACTGTACATAGTTTCCTATATTCCAAACAGATTGACATATCTTTGCTATCACCAACACGATCATACTTTACACATCACGTACCATCCACAACACAGCTGATTCATATACAATTATCAACGTATACGTACTCTGATCATTTATCAGATACTTCACAATGTAGATGTGATTGACAGCTGCTATAGATATTTTCACATAATATCGCTGGCGTTCCTTTGCCTGGAGGTGATCATTGCTGCCCTTTATTAATATATGCATCCTTCAGAGAAGCTTCTTCTTATTATTAATCTGTCTGTGAAATATTATATAGTTGTTTTTACAAAGAATTCTGAGCAAAATGTTGTAATCGGACATATATATCTGTAAATATCATACATATCTGTAAATATCATACATATCTGTAAATATCATACATGTCTGTAAATATCATACATATCTGTAAATATGTGCCATATGCCAGATATGTGGAGGAGGTTGTGAGGAGGGCGACCGTGGCTCAGGTGGTAGAGGGTCGTCTTCTGATCGAGAGGTTGGGGGTTCGATCCCAGTACCTGACTATGTGTCGAAGTGTCCTTGGGCAAGACACTGAACCCTAAGTTGCTCCCAGTGGTCGACTAGTGCCTTGCATGTCAGTCCTGTCCCATTGGTGTGTGAATGTGAGAGTGATTGGGTGAATGAGCTGATATGTAAAGCACTTTGAGACTGTTTCAGTGGTGATAAAGCTCTATATAAATCATGTCCATTTAAAGTTCTCAACGTCCTGAAAGTCAGAGAAACCACAGGTTTAGGATCAGGAACCAATATATATATATAACATATAAACGTGGTGTAGACTCATCCATGGTGTTGGTTCTTCACAAACACTAACAATGTGAGTCCACATGTTATTAATTCATCATTATTAATCATCACACAAACAGAGGCTTCATTACTGCTATGATCATCAAAATGATGATATATATTAAATGTCCCATGTTATGCTATTTTACACCATCTCTATATGTTCTAAGAACTCCAACAATATAGTATTTAAGCTTTATTTTCCCAAACTCGCCTATTTTCTGGAGTTTTAGCCTCTGAAAAGTCACTTTCTGAGCAGTTCTAAAAACAGGCCATTTTGGGGCCTACTGATGCGTATTCATGAGTGGGCGTGTCTGTAGCTGCTGACGCCACACAACAGCGGTTATTGTGATTGTGAGTCAAACAAAAACAGTTTCAGGGTGTGTGTGTGTGCGCGCGCAGCAGCAGCAGCGGAGTCAGTCAGCTGAGTCAGCTGTTTCAAACAGCTGCTACTTCTCTGACCACAGAAATAGTCCATTTAAGACGATGATCACTGTTTAGTGCAACCACTGCGTCACATTGTGTCACAAACACGTCAGATCCAGTCAAACGTAATAGGAGGCGATATAACAGTTACTAAAAATGGAACTGCTATCTGGGTGCTAAATTGTTGCTGCCCACTGCTCCTCAGGGAGGGGTTAAATATATGTAGCTTTAAATATATGACAATAAAGTATAATATATTATTAAAAATAAATGTTTATCTGATGCAATGGTTTTCATTAGGGCCCGAGCACCAGGACTGGGGCCAAGGCCCTATTGTTCCCATCAGGATTCTTCTTCTTTAACCGCCATTTTACTTGAATTTTTGAGGCCCTTCCCGGGGCTGCAATTTCATGAAATTTGGCGTGACGGTATAGTTTAGTGAAACATTTAACGTGTAGTTTTTTTATGCAATTTCGGGACTCGTTAGCGCCACCTAGAGTTTGTAACTTTTCAATGGTTTGAACTAGCTGGATGACATTCAGTAGGTATATGCAGTGGACAGTGACTAGCAGAAATGCAATTTGGACCAATAACCTTAATTTAACAGGAAGTCTGCCATTTTCATTTTTATCAGGCCAAATTTAGCACCTTTTCTAATTTTTTTGCCAAAAAAAGTGAACTCTTCCTAGAGCGTTTATAATTTCTACATGAAATTTAGGATTTATGTTCTTGACAAGTTGGAGACCCGTCGTTCCTAAAAACAGTGAGTTTTTCACCACATTTCCAGGCCTACAGGGGGTGCTACAATCTCATCATTTTTAAAACTGGAACTTTTCAAATAACTCATTCAATCAAAACCCAAAGTCATGTGCAGAACGTGTTCCACGTGTTCCACACACATGACAAGTCATACTGCCCCCTGGTGGTGATAGAACTTTATTCTGTTAAATATTGTTTTGTTTTGTACAATGTATTTTTTACATTTCTATATAACGTATAATATATGAATATATTATTAGTATTATTATGTCTGTGCACTTTGGGAGGGGGAGGGGCTCACAACAGCACAATGACATATTTGCAGACAATAATTAATTGGTTTTTAGAACAATTTGGTGAAATTGAATCATTTCTCACAGCACACGTGTTAAAAACCCCTAATTTATGCTACAAAGTTTCATTTTTTAACATTTTTTGTAGCAGGTATCTGTAACTTGAGATTTTTTCAATGAAAATATGAACCTTGGCTCAAAAAAAGTGGAAAACAATGATGTAAATAATGAAAAATCACAAATAAACAACAATATTATAATCAACAACTTCTGCTTTATTAATGCAATACATTCAAGGCAAATGATACATCCTCACTGATACAGAGTTATTATTAATGCAGTCATTGGCGCTAAATAAATAAATAGAACATTTAGAGAAAAACATTGAACAGTCAACATGTAACACATTCAGCCTTTCTGCACAAAAACACCAGCAACGAGCGCTGCTGTAGCTCACAGAAAAATAGATCTCAGCATTAATAGTGTGTGTGTGTGTGTGTGTGTGTGTGCGTGTGTGTGTGTGTGTGTGTTCATATAAATCTGGTCCCTATGTACAGCAATACAATAAAGGCTATATTGTTTCCAAAAGACATAAAATATTGGGGTGGTTAAAGGATTGGCTGATGGTGAACAGTCTGCAGTGATTGCACATCGTTGTTGTCATGCCACAGGGAAAATGTTTCAAGGCTTTGGTTCACAACGTCCTGATTGGAGGAAGAAAGAGCTGTGGCACAGGCCACAGGGGGCACCGGATCCCACAGCACGCGTCACTGGGACCAAACAGGGAGAGTACATGCAGGGTTGGGCTCAATTAGAATTTAAATCATAATTTTGAAAATATGTCACTGTACAATTGATAACTGTAACGTGACAGCTTTGATTGTTGTATATATCTGTATTATTTTTATTCCCCGCCACAAAAGAGGAAAGAGGATGTTTGAGCTCCATCCGTCCGTCCATCCGTCCGTCCGTCCGTCCGTCCGTGTTAAAGTGGACAGTTTCTCTCAGAAACTGCTGAACATAACTACAGAACTACAGTCAGTGTGTGGCTTCAGGGTATCAATCAATGCCTTGATGGAGTTCGAAAATGAGAAGTGTACAATTATTTTTTCCCCCCAAAAGAAAAAAATCTAAAGTTTTATTCATTTATTTGTCAGTCAAATATTACGACGGTTGGTGGTAGGCCCGCCCCTTTTCTGGTCATTTCTAAATTTATCAAAGCATAGTCGTGTGATATATAGTTTCAAAGGCAATTTAACGTAGATTACAATTTCATTTGTTTTTTTCGGTGGAACCGAGTCATTTCACTGAATTCTCGGGAACGTGGTACGAGCTATTCGTCGTGGACCGAAGTTCATCAGAACTTGTTTTTACTCTGTTGGAGGTATCTTCAAAGGGGACAAACTTTTCTTACAAACCGTTTAAGATAATTAGTCATTTTATATTCTGATGTATACATCTAAGTTCTTAGATTTAGAACATTTAGGAAAAGGTTGTGAGTTCTAATGAGAACCAATCTGGCGTGGGATTTTGATGACTGTGTCTTCTTCTTATTAATAGTCTTCTTTTTTATTTTCTTACTGTAATGTTTGCACTCGTATTTAATTACCATTCTTTGAATTAATTATCTACATTTTTCTTTTTTATGTTTAGTGTTTTTTCTTTTTATTTGTTATATTCTTGAGCCTCTGTAACAAAAGTAATTTCTTCCTGGGATAAATTAAGTATTTCTGATTCTGATTAATCATAATTCAATTGTAATTGAGTTCAAATATTTGACTTTGTAATTGTTGTGGAAATTCTATAAAAAACTAATTTACAATTTAATTTAACTTAAACCTGTTGAACCATGTTATAGTTCTATGTCTTACACATACAGTTGGTAGTTAATAATTATTCAAATGTGTTTCATTCCAAGTCTACCTGTCGCTTCTCTTGAGGATCATTTTACCAAAAAATTATACAAATTTAAGGGTATAGTGACACCAAAAATATTAATACCAATATATTCATTGATTAGAAAGCCTAGCAAAGTAACCAAGAGATGAGAAACGAATTCGATGATAGATAATATTCATTAGTGTATTTTACAGCTGATTTAACCTCTTCAGCCCCAGCCAATTTTCTCCGAAAATCACATACCGTTAACAAATAACGTTTTTCTAAGCTTCTACATGACGTACATGGCTAATTTTTGTTCAGAATGAAGTAGGACCGTTAGTGGTTACAGATGATGTGAAAATTTGGAAATATATGATATTGAATGACAATAATTCATGTTTTAAATACAGGAATCTGTAGTCTGCCCAAAAAAACTAGAGATTTACATCAAAAATAAAGCCACTTCTCATTAACAAAGGCTATAAAAGCAGAAATAATTGAAGCAATGTATGGACATCAACTGCAGCAACTTTGGTAATAATAATAAACATTAGGCCAAAGATACACATGTTTTTGTACAGGAAGGTTCAGGCAGAAGCCCACTTTGACACAACTGTGCCAAAGTTTTCAACAAGTGTGTAACTGTAAAATGTTAGTGAAATTGATTCCAATCATGATTAGTCTTATGTTTGACCACTAGGTGTTGCAATTTGGCTTGAAATAAACAAGTCCATTTTTATTGAGGTTTTCTGCTGTGCCATGCGTAATGCTGTTTTGGTTCCACTCTTTTATGCTGTTACACATGGGTGTTATTGACCATTTAGAATGATTGACACAGCCTTGTAAAGTTGAGAGCCTGTAAAAATTGGTGATATCAAACACTATGGGAGTGGCTTTAGCCCTGGCCAATCAAAGCTGGGTAAAGAGGGACCGACCATTTTACACACGAGCGCTGTGCGCCTCATTGGACAGATTTCTGGACTGAGAAATGCTCAGATGTGTGTAATAGTGGTATCGATCTCACTACACAATCTGGATTTATCAAAATAAGGAATTTTATGCACATTGGAGCAACTTTTAATAAGAAACAACAAAAGTAGGACACCATTTATCATCATTGCTGACTTTTTTCATTGTGTATTTTTTGATTTTGTGTCATTGTTTTGGTACGTAACATACCTGACCTGTATATCAGTGGATTCAGCTCAGCCTGTAGTTTGTAAGATCTGTGTTTATTTTGTGACTCACAGCAGTGGAAAAAGGCTGAGTCGTCTACTTTGGCCTGGTGTGTGTGCTGTGAATGTGGGTTAGCTACAGTTGTAGCTTCTATAGATTCTAAGGATCACAGAGAGGTCTAGAAGGTGTGATTTCATTCATTCTTTACAACATTTAGACCCGTGAGAGTGACGGAAGGAGGAGCAGCCCCCACCGGCGGGTCCAGTGAAGAGGCATGGGTCAAACTGAACCGTTAGCATTACAGATGCTAACAAAAAGCTAACACAAGAGGAAGGTTATGTTTAATAAGGTTGTTTATTAAAGGCTGATGATTAATTGCGATTGAACTTTAGTAATTGAGAACGTAATTGTAATTGACTTTCAGGGGGAAAATAATAATTGTGAATTTAATTGTAATCAGAAAAAATATCGGTCACCGTAATCGTAATTGAACATGGATAATTGAAGACGTACATGTAACTGAAAAATGTAATTGAGCCCAACCCTGAGTACAGGACAGTGCAGGGCTGCCGTATGCCACAGTACGCGTCACTGGGACCAAACAGGGAGGGTACAGGGCAGTGCAGGGAGGGGGAAGACTGTTGGCACTTGGATCACAGGTGCAGGTCCATGCTGGAGCAACACTTGTACACTTTAGGGAGACGTGAGGAAGAGGAGGAAGAGGAGGAGGTAACAACAGTATAAAAAGCCTCCATCCTCCTCCTGTCAGATACAAAGTCAATGTGCTGTTTCTCTAAAGTCACTGAAACACTAAAGGTTTGGCATTAAAAGCAGCATCAGCTCTTTTTTTATCAGTGATTTCTCTTTAAAACGAGGACTGCAGCCACGTTTATAAACATCTACGATCAATACATTTACACTTCTATTATTGTTATTGGATCAGCTACATTGTGGGAAATGGAATTTAAAAATGTAGGGAAAATTAGTTTAAACTAGCAAGATATGGGCATTAAAAATGGTGAATGTGGTTAAATTGGCAAAATAATCATGAAATATAGTGAAAAGAGGTTAAAAATGACAATAATAAATCAGCATATGTGACATTAGGTGTAAAGGGTTTATAAGTGCTGAACATAGAAAAAATTTACAAAAAAGTCATTAAAATGTGATGTAGAAGTGTCAGAAATGGGAGAAATGTAGCAAAAATACATTAAAAGGAGCAAAAATATGGCAAGAAAAAGTGATGAAAATAGGTTAAAATATGGTGAGTTTGGTGGAATTGTAGAAAAAAGGGTAAAAATAAACAAAAATGACTCACAACCCCAATGTTGAGAACCCCTGGTGTCACCAACATGCATGACAGTAATATTTGATTCATCTGAAACACGTCCTACTTAAAGTTTAGATGTTTTGTTATAAATGTGGCTGCAGTTGTTCCTGTGACGTGGTTCTATTGATCACCAACCGTATCTGATCGTCTCACAAACCTAAAAGTGCATCAGAGTCCCTGGTCCGTCACGTAAAGGCAACACTGAAGGAGAACAAACACACTCGCCTTTAGAAAACACTCTGAGAAAGGAGTTGGCACAGTCTGTGTGGTCCATGTGGAGAGTTCTACGTGTTCTACGTGGCAACGTCCTCTGGTCCTCTGTGTGTGCGTGTGCATGCTTACGTGTTTGTGTATGGTTACGTGTGTGTGTGCGTGTGTGTGTACGTGTGCATGCTTATGTGTGTGTGTGTGTGTGTGTGTATGGTTACGTGTGCGTGTGTGCATGTGTGTTTGTACGTGTGTGTGTGCGTGTGTGTGTACGTGTGTGCATGCTTATGTGTGTGTGTACGTTTGTGTATGGTTACGTGTGCGTGTGTGCATGTGTGTTTGTACGTGTGTGTACGTGTGCATGCTTACGTGTGTGTGTGCATGTGTGTGTGTGCATGTGTGTATGGTTACGTGTGTGTGTGCATGTGTGTGTGTGCGTGTGCATGCTTACGTGTGTGTGCATGTGTCTGTGTGCATGTGTGTGTGTGCATGTGTGTATGGTTACGTGTGTGTTGTGTACAGACTCTCTAGGACCCAGCAGACGTGTAAATACGTTCACAGTGTGATCAAACTCACATGCATGCAGAGAAATCCACGCGTCTGAACAACGTCCGAGCCATGTGATCATGTGACCATGTGACCAGATATGTAAACAGATGTGGGCGGAGCTCCTGTTAGTCCTTTATCCAGTAACGCTCACTTGTTGTCCATCAGAGCCTGGACTTTGTGCACTAACTCACGCGCTACCTTCAGGATGTGTTGGACGTCATGTCGCTCTGCCATTTCTGTTCATTAAATAACAGAGATTATAGACAAACAGATGATAGATAAAATACAGATACTGTCTGAAAATATCATTCTATGTCATTTCAACAAATATCCCACGTACTTAGGTCTAAAAAATCACATATTTTTACCAATTGTTCAATGATTATTCATTATGCTGACTGTAAATGTTTAGTTTGATCTGATCAATACTTTTTCAGATATAGATAATGTAGTGAGGGGGTGTGTCCTTATTTTTCTTCCATTTTCATCTTCCAATATATCAGGAACTCCATCACATAGAAAGGTTCTGTGATGGTTCCATCAGGAGAGAGATGACTGGAAATAATAAAATCTTATGAAATACATTTATTCAGGAGGAACTAAACACTGTTACATTCACTTATTTAAAGAATGAGTTTTCATCATTATGATCTATAGATGTTTTTCAATAGTTTTCTAAGCAAAATGTTGTCGTCAGACAAAGGGGAATTAGGATTGAAAAGTAAAAATCTGATTTTTTTTCTTATCTTCCCACATATAGTTATGAGAATGAGTTAAACTTTGTCTAATGACCTGAGATGAAACTAAAACACTATAATCACATCATCAGAAAAACTCTCTTCTTTCTGCAGAAACTTAGAGGATTTACAAATAAGATTCTGCTTAAGTTTAATGTCTGCACCATAGACAGTGTGTTTGTTATAGCTCTATGAAACATCACAGCTAAAGAAAGGAGAACTCTGAACAAGGTGGTTCTCTGTGTAAAAAGCTCTGTGAGCTGTGTGTTCTGGAGGTTCTCTATGATTACAGACTCTTTAATCTGATAATCATCAATGATTCTTCTGGTACTGGTCACCTGGTAAAGCCATGATCCAGATCCTTCCCTCCAGGAGAAGATATCGTTCATTGAGATGCAGAACATCTCACCACATTAACAGCTTCTTCCCACAAACTGTTATTAGCTGAACAAAGAGGTTTTAAAGAGGTTATAAGTGTGTTTTTATTACCACGCTTCATAGTGTCAAATATTTCCCTTTGAACTTTTACTGTTCATTTATTTTGTCTATTTTGGTGTTTGTGTTGGTGTCTCTGGTGCATTCTGGGGGATTTCTGCACAAATATTCCAGTGGTTTTTTCACTGCAAATGACAAATAAATTGAACTTGAATAAAAATAAAGCATATGTTCATATATCCAGAGCGTGTGAGTCTAGAACCAATGCATATCTGTGACTAATCATTAGTGATGTGAACAGTCTATGTTCATAGCTCTAAGCTGATCACATTACAGGGAGCTGAGACATATGCTCAGTAGTTTACTGAAGACCCAAACATGTTCCAGACCCAAACACACACTGACTATTTAGAGGAGCTGACATGTCCACCAGATAGGATGTATAGCAGATCTATTTCTATATTCTGAGAGAGTGGGTGGAGCTTATTACTATACCATATTTACCTTTATATGTGATGGAGTTACTGATATATTGGAAGAAGAATAAGGACACACCCCCCCTCACTACAATATCCATATCTATAAAGCATTGATCAAATCAAACTAAACATTTACAGAGTGGATATTGAATAGAATAATTGGTAAACATTGAATGGGGTACAGTATGTGGGACATGAAATGACCCAGGAAAGAAGATGTTTATTGTGAAGCTGCTGGAGACGATGATGTTTTATCAGATAAAGACGTAGTGTAGCCTCAGATCAATAAATCAAAATAAATGATGTTAAAGGTTTATATTGATCTCCACTGTAAACTCTCTCTGATTGATATTGTTGGTAAAGTTTGGTGCATTGCATTGTGGGATGTGGAGTCCTGTAGACGGATGATAAAAGTGTTTTTACTCTTCTTCTTTGACACGTTTCAACTCCTTCAGCTTTTGACTGATTTTGATCATTAAGATATTGAAATGTGTAAATAATTCAGCCCAGGGGTGATTGTACTTTTGTGATTTGTAAATGTTATCAATTTTTTAAAATAGATTTTTTTTTGTTAAAAAAAGTCTCCATTTATTTCGATTGGGAATTTCAGCGTTTTAAGAGTTAACGGCTTCAACTTTGAACTTCAGCTGTTCTTTAACGTATTTCAAATTTTAAAATGTTCAGCTGTCTTTCAACGTTTCTCTATCTTCACCTACAGCTAGTCAACTGCACTGGATTTTACGCTCCGATTCCATTTTTAGAGTGGACAGCACGTTAAGTTAGAGTAGAGCAGGTCCAATCTTTACCTAAAAATGTTAGCGAACAAAATGCTATTGCTTGGTTAATGCTAATACTTGGCTAATGATAGGCTAATGCTAATACTTGGCTAATGATAGGCTAATGCTAATACTTGGCTAATGATAGGCTAATGCTAATATTAGGGTAACGCTAGGTTACAGCTAATGCGAACATTAGCTAATGCTAGCTAATGCTAACGCTAGCTACTGCTAGGTTAATGTTAATGCTAGTAAATGCTAGGTAAATGCTAATGCCAATGCTAGTTAATGTTCATGCTTGCTAATGCTAATTTTAATGCTAGCTAATGATAATGTTAATGTCAATGCTAATGCTAGGCTAATGCTGTGTTCTATGATGTGGATCAGCACCAAAGTGACTTCCCAACACGTTTAACGAGCACGTACCGTTAAAAAACTTGATGATGTCGGTGAAATCCATGTTGTTGTCCATGATGATGTCACGGTAAACTGTGACCAACGCCAACGCCAGGAAGAGGACGAAGTGCTGGGAGGAAATCCTGGAAGCCACCCAGATCACTTCCCATACGGAGAACACGTCCTCATACAGGAGCTCTGAGCACACACACACACACACACACACACACACACACACACACACACACACACACACACACACACACACACACACACACACACACACACACACACACACACACACACACACACACACACACACACACACACACACACACACACACACACACACACACACACACAGTTTTCTGTATGATGAGATAAAGAGTTTTCAGGATGAATTCTACCAATAGTTTGTTCACTCTGGGCCTTTGAAGCATGTTTGCATATTTCTAATAAATAATGACCTGTTTCACGTGAGATAAAAGACATAAGTAACATTAATAAACACATTTCTAACAAACTGCTGGGTTAGTGTGTGTCTTCAACAGTTTACTCTCTAACTTCAGCCACCAGAGCGTGTCAACGCACTGTTTAAGGGAGATTAAAGGTCATTAAAGGAGAGCTCTTCTTCTCTGCTTCATTGTCTACTACCAAACCTCAGAGTTGAAAGTGTCGCCCCCTGTGGTCACAACTGTTTTTATCCTCTTTCTGTAAACAAGAGGTTTACATCAACATCTTTAACTTTTCCTGATTATTTAGAGCAACTGTGACTGAAAAAGTTACTAAATAATGTTTACAGGCCGTGTGACATCATCAATCACATGATTTCAAGATGGAGGAACACAGGCTCTAAAACTGTAAAATAATCCTGTTTTTAAATGGTAATTAAATGTAAATGATCCATAATAATGTGTTTATTTAGACAAATCTACTAATAAGGACATTTAGAATATATTAGGACATTTATAAAAACACTGGAGGATCTTTATAAGTTTTGTATGTTTGATGTGCTTTAATAATCTTTGTTTTAACTTTAATAATGTATATTGTGTTATATTATGAGTTTTAATCACCTCTCTTAAAGTCCAGCAGGAACCAGCGGTAGCAGAAGTAGAAGTGAGTGTAGTCTCCATTCTGCTGCATCAGCTCAAACAGCTCAGAGTCCAGGATCTAAAGGAGGAAGGAAGAGGATTTTAACGTTGGAAACACTTCCTCTACCCGACAGGAACATTTAAAACACTTCCTGCAGATGTTTATTGATCATCACCTGGATCAATGACCTCATGTTGGCAAAGTGTGTGTCCATGGCTCCACCGTTAGGAAAGTTCTGACACATCCTCTTCATCAGCTGAGAGAAACAACTGTAGGCCAGACACTCTGTGGGTGGGGCATAGAGACAGACAGTTCATTAAACACACCCCCAGATATTAAATGTGATTGATGTCAATTCATAGCTGTGTGTGTGTGTGTGTGTGTGTGTGTGTGTGTGTGTGTGTGTGTGTGTGTGTGTGTGTGTGTGTGTGTGTGTGTGTGTCAGGATGCTACAATCCTCCAATGACAAATGTGAGAAATAAAGAAGAGCTGTTTAAAACTTTGTTAGGAACAAAAATCATGAATATGATGATGATTTTGGAGCAGTATTTTATGGGGAGAGATTTGTGTAAAAAAAAAAAACAACTTTAAATGTGTTTGTTTTAAGAATCTTAACAACATAGTATTTGAGGTTTATTTTCCTGAACTCTTCTGTTTTCTGGAGTTTTAGCCTCTGAAAAGTCACTTTCTGAAAAGTCAGGGGATAGGGACCATAACAGGGTGGTGGGTAAATTCACACATCTGGGGCGGTGGGTCTCTGGGGGGTGTGGAGGGGTGTTGCTGGGGGCTCCCTTTGCGGGGTCTCTCTGGGCGGTGCCGGCCTGGTGCGGCGTGGGGGTGCCCCTTCCCTGCGGGTGGGGCTTGGCGCTTGTCTCGTTTCCTGGTTGCCTTGGGGGCGTGCCTCGCGGCGTGTGGGTCCGGGGCGGCTTGCCGCGCCGGTGTGGGAGGTGGGCGCGCTGGTGGGTGCCGGCGTCTGCGCCGGGGTTGGGGCGGGATTGCTTGGCGCTCCGGGGTGGTGCTCTTTGCTGGGGGGCGGCTCTAGCTGTTCCGGGGGTTGAGGTCGGTATCGGCCACTTGGTAGGTCTGTCCTGCTATCTGCGGGCTGGCGGGTGGGTGGGTTCTGCGCCTTTGGCTGGGGGCTGCTACTCTGCATCGGTTGTGTGCCATTGGGGTCCCTCTCTCCTGTGGTGGCTGGATGCTGGCGGGGGGCCTTGGGGTTGGGGTCGGTGGGGGGATGCGCTGGGTGCTCGGGGCTTCCTCGGATGTGTGTGTGGGGGGCGGTGGCTGCCTCTCGGCCTGGGATCTTGGGGGCATTTGGGGGGTTGCTCGGCCGCGGGGGGGTTGCCTGGGGCTCCCTGGCCCCCGCTCTTTCTGCTGGCCTGGCTGCATCTGCGGGCCCAGGGCAGTTCCTGGGCTTGCAGTAGCGTTTTTTTTTTTGTACATAAACTGGTACACGATGCACTGGCACGCCTTGGGATGTGGGATGAAACTCATACTGGGCTTAACCTTAGACACGTTAATCTCAAATACCTGCTTTAGGTACTACCACTCACTCATTCCCCCTGTTCACAGCCACCACCATTATAGCTAAGCTTCACACTTGTCACCATACTGGCTGGATTACACAACATAATAAGCACAATATATTCTACAACCTCACATCTCACCCTCACTGCAAAACAGTCTATTCTTCCCCACCTTTTCTATTTCCTGCCTTGAGTCTCTCCTCCCTGCTCCCTTTCCCCTCCCCTTCCCCCTCCCCCTCCACTTAGGTGTAACACTGCTCTCCCTTTTTATATCCTCCCTATAATAAAAGATTTCTTACCCTTCCTTAGGGAGGGCTGGTGATGGTCACAATTAAGTAATAAAATAAATCAATGTATTTTATTGCAATAACAAAATATGCATTGCTGTCTCATAATGATTGCACTTCCTGTGGTGTTGACCTTTGACAGCATGTGCAGACAAGTAAAAAAAAAAAAAAAAAAAAAAAAAATGAAAAGTCACTTTCTGAGCAACTCTCAAAACGTGCTGATTCATGGCCTACTTATGCATATTAATAAGTAGGCATGTCTGTAGACGCTAGATACACACAACAGCTGATCACTATTGATTATCTTTTTCTATCCACACACTTGTTATTGTTTTCAGGCAAAAAACTGCTAATTACGGTAAAACACATGGATATTTAAGCGGTTATTGTGATTGTGAGTCAGACAAACACTGTTTTATGCTGTGAAGGTGGACCTTCATCCTCTCAGCGGCTGAACATCCTCTTCCTCTTCCTCCTCCACAGTTACACACACAATATCAATATCTTTACTACTAAACTGCTCCTCGATAGTGATGTGCCCCGGATAACACCATCTATCATTTACATACACAGCCACACCCCCTTCTTTACGCTTACCGCTCTCCGTCATCCTGTCACCGCATAAAAGTTGGAAGCCGTCCAATTCCACAATTGAGTCTGGTGTTAGCGTTGTGAGTCACGACATCTGCAGACTTCCCAGAAGTCCTTCTCATGCCGGGTTAGCGCCGCTAGCTCGTCCATCTTATTGGAGAAAGAGCTAACATTCCCTATGACGACGGCCCCCGTTGTTTACTCCTCAGTTCACGAGGGATGTTGGGTCTCGCTGCATAGGCTGGCTTAGCATTAGCACGGAGTGCTAACAGCTGATTGGTGTAAACAATTGGTCTGTGGCTCCGAGCAGTGACTCCCGACACGATCGCAAAAATTGTAGACACAAGCAGCAGAAAAAGTAGTGCAATTTGGGCGTCCAGTAGTGCATTTACATTTACATATATGACAATAAATGGCTGATGGTCTTGATTGATATAGTGCTTTATCCCCACACTGAAGTAGTCCCACAATATCAACTCATTCATCCATTCACACACCAATGGGACTGAGCTGCCATGGGATACACTACGACCAGACAGGTAAAGACTGGGATGGAACCCCCAACCTCTTGATCAGAAGACGACCCCCTCTACCACCTGAGCCACGGTCGCCCCAAATAAAGTATAATGTATATTCTATATTAAACTGCAGTATTTGTTTTAGCTGTGGGGTAGTTGGAGAGGGAGGAGCTCACATTCTTATAAGGTAGGAGGAGCCAGGATTGTCAGCAGGAGGAGTTTCCGGTACTCCGGTACGTGACGTCAGGTACCAAGAAAAATCTGTCTCGTTTGGAGCTAATTTTTTACAAAATGTGGAATAACGAGGGAGGAGGAAACAGAACTTTTTCCACTCTGACCCTCTGAGGATAAATGAACGTATATCACTGTAGCAGAACCATTAGAAAGTGATTCATTCATAATACCGCCCCTTTAATGTCAGGTATCAGACTACGATTAAAATCTAATTAATCTTCATCAGAGACTTCAATACTGCCCCCTAATGGAGGGGTGGAGCTTTACACTCGTGTTGTTCTCAAAAATAAATTCAAACAGCGGCCGATCCACAAACACACTTTACATAATTCATAAGCAAAGATTTACACATGATAATGAATTATACACACAGATTATTAAACACGTGTATATTGTGGATATATTTGTCCCTATAATACTTCATCTTATTAATGTAAACACAGTGTTTAACATCTGTGTGAACATGAAATAAGATGCTTCACTTTTCTCACAGTGTGTTAATAACAGTGATTAGTTTCACATGAATGGATTATTAGTCCTCACCATCGTTGAGGATCACCATGAGAGGAGCCAGTAGGTCACACATGCCCTGTACGTAGCCCATCTCGAGATGTTCCCACACATAGCTGTAACACACAAGAACAATGACAACACATCACAGCAGAATTAATCACACCAATAAAAACACAAGGGCAGGTTTAATATCAGATTCTAATTCTGTAAACAACATTATTTCACATTCTTTATCTCAGTGTTTCCAAACCTCAAAGATATAGAAGTTTAAATCTAAACAAACAAACAAAGGTAACATTTATCTTTCTTTGTGTATTAAAAAGAAATGAAAAACTATTCAAATTTATTTGTATAGCGCATTTCATACTCAAGGCAACTCAATGTGCTTTACATGATAAAACATTCAATTGTTTAAAATCAATAAGAACATTTAAAATCATCAGTAAAATCAATTAAAATCATCAGTAAAATCAATTAAAATCATCAGTAAAATCATCATGACATCAACAACATGACCATAAATCTCTCTCAATCATACACAGTAGAGAAAAAAAGTTCCTTTAACTTTGATTTAAAAATGTTCACATGTGATGCTGACTTCAGCTCTGCTGCAGTTTGTTCCACTTCTTTGCAGCATAACAACTAAACACAGCATCACCATGGTTACTGTGAGCTCTGGGCTCCACTATCTGACCTGTGTCCATAGATCTCAGAGACCTGCTGGGTTCATACCTGACTAACATCTCACTGATGTATTCTGGACCAAACCCATTCACACATTTATAACCAGCAGCAGAACTTTACAGTCTCCTCTGAGGCTGACTGGGAGCCAGTGTAAAGACTTTAAAACTGGACTAATGTGTTCTGACCTCTTTGTTCTGGTTCAGACCTGAGCTGCAGCGTTCTGAACCAGCTGTAGATGTTTGATGAAGACCATTACAATAGTCCAGTCTGCTGGAGATAAAAGCATGGACGAGTTTCTCCTGATCTTTCTGAGTCATTAAACCTTTCACTCTGGAGATGTTCTTTAGGTGGTAGAAGATGTTTTTGTGATAGATTTGATCTGATGCTGAATGTCAGATCTGAGTCAATCAGAACACCAAGGTTTTTGACTTGGTCTTTATCTTCTAAAGATCCAGACTCAGATACTTGCTGACAGCAGTCCTCTTTTCATTGTTACCAAAGACAATCACCTCCATCTTGTCATGGTTTAGTTGAAGGAAGTTTTCACTCATCCAGCAGTTTACTTTTTCTAAGTAGTCACACAACACCTCAATGGGACCATAGTCATCTGGGTTCAGTGATAGATATAGTTGTGTGTCATCTGCGTAGCTCTGATAATCAACCTTACAGTTGTGTAAAATGTGTCCTAAAGGAAGCATATAAAGGCTAAACAGAAGAGGTCCAAGAACAGATCCCTGAGGAACCCCACAGGACATTGGTAATCTGTCAGATTCAAAGTTTACTATGTTTACAAAATAACTTTGATCCTCAAGTAGAACTTAAACCATTACTTTAACATTTAGTCCAACCCATGTTTACAATCTGTGTAACTAAATTGTATGATCTACAGTGTCAAATGTAGACTTAGATCCAATAGAATTAGAACAGATACTTTTCCTGAGTCAGTGTTCAACCTTATGTCATTGATCACTTTGATCAGAGCAGTTTCAGTGAGTCTACATTCTCTAACATTCACACCTGATGCACAACTGTGAGGTTTACAACTACAGCAACTGGAAAGTGATTTCAAATTATGCTTTTACACACTTGATTATCAGTAGTTATTAAAAAAACCACTGCACGCACACGCACACACACGCACGCACACACACACGCACGCACACGCACACACGTATGCACGCGCACACACACACGCACGCACAGGCATGTACACACGCACGTACGCACACACGCGCACGCACACACACGCACAGGCATGTACACACACGCACGCACACACAGGCACGCACACACACACGCACACACACACACGCACGCACGCACGCACACACACACGCACACACACGCACGCCAGAGACTGAAAAAGGTTCACAAACGTATCTGAGATCTCAGAAAACATACAAAAAAATCTTAATTTACTTGAAAACAAAAAAACAGCGAAAAATGTATTATTTTTTTAAACATATTTTTCATTTCGAATTGAAATCAATGGGAAATTCCAATCTGACACTGAATATAACTTCACATGCATGTTTTGGGAAAATATCACATACTTGTCTTTGTAAACATGTGGTCAGAGAGCTAATGTTAGCTTTAGCATGTGTAGCAAACAGCTGACAACAGTTTCCTCCATTAATCATGTCCCGCCCTAAACAGCTCCACTTCCTCCCCCTGCCTCTGCCAATCTACCAGAAGCCACGCCTCTACTTTTCTGCAAGCGCATCGCGGAACATAACGAGGTCTCATTGATATATGTCTATGGGTCAGGTAAGAGCCATCATTATATTTACCTGTTTGCTGATGTGACGCACGGCCTTGTTTCCGTGCAGAGTTCCACATTCACTTTAATATTTCAGGATGTTTAACAGCCTGTGATCAGTCATGTTAGGGAAACATGAGGTCATGTGGATACCTTATCAATACTTTACCCCTCTTCAAATCCAGACTCAAAACGCATCTCTTCCAATCTGTCCATTTTCTGTAAATTATCATCCCTGATTTCACCTACATTACTTTTCTCTTCTCTTCTTCTTTGTATTTTACTGTTTTTAATGTATTGCACTGTTTTTATTATCCTGTTTTTATTGTAAAGTGGCTTGAAAGGCGCTTTTTGAATAAACAGACATGGAGATGGATAAACTCTGAAACAGAATGTGGGAAATTATAAAAAAGGAAAAGAAGAATCTTTATAAAACACTGATCTGTGGATCAGGTCGACTAAATAGTCCATTTGCCAAACCCTAGTTTTCGTGTGAAACTTGTTAAAATCCCCTCCAACTGATTCTGGTAGAGAACATTCCATAGCA
This sequence comes from Gouania willdenowi, assembly GCF_900634775.1. NCBI lineage: Eukaryota > Metazoa > Chordata > Actinopteri > Blenniiformes > Gobiesocidae > Gouania > Gouania willdenowi. Next base: position 43,231,038 of record NC_041056.1, on the reverse strand, counting down.
TCAGAATCTGGATGATTCCACGCTGCACCAGAGTTCTATTTCATCCCTGCTGACCACCAGAGGCGGGGCTTTAAGCACTGAATATTCCCCTTCGTGCATGCGCAGTGCGAGTGTGTATACCAACAATGTCACCTGTGACCCCTGGATGAACCGGAGGAAGCTTATATCTTCAGGTGTCACTCCAGGACACTTTCCTTTTTTTTCTTCTCACGCACAGTTTGCTGGAAGATTGTGCATATAGCTAAAGCTACCGTCGCTAGTAGCTACGCGACTGTGGTAGGTCGGAGCAGCGAGCATTCGCCCTCCAGGAGCTGTGACGGTGAGTGTTTGGATAGTGGTAGCTTCAACCATTAGCAACCTCTGTTGGCACAGGCCGCGTTAGTGCCGCCTCCCCCCAGCATATGGTTTGTGTTTGGTTCTGCCGATACACACAGTGCAGGGTGATACCGGACAGGCGGCGTACGCGCCCCCTCCCTCTGTTGAGCTAGAACAACTGTGTTAACTGTGTCTTCTCAGTGCAACTACAATGGATGTCTCTCATATCTGCACATCCTGTGTGGCTTCGTTACAGCCAGAGGATGCTTGACCTATGCCCCGCATGCCTTGCCCCTGAGCACCTGCGGTCAGGCAAACCCTGCATTAACTGCAGCTACTTGCCTCGGGCAGCAAGGGTTGCCAGGTTGGCAGGAGTGGAAGGCTCAGTAGCTGAAGTCGACCTCCTCCCAGGCCAGCCACCTCCGGCTCGTCAGACACACTCTAAGCAGCGGGGAGAGGCTACGGCAGCTGCCCCCTCCCGGCAGAAAGCCAAGTCTGACCATAGTGGGTTATCTTCTAGTCGAGCAGCTGTCTGCTGATTGGCCGGTTATTCCCCTGGTGGCTGATGCAGCACTTTCTCCTCCAATGCCAGCGCTGCTGCCTGAGGAGGATACACTCTCATTTCTGTGATTATGTGGAGGATTTGGATGTCGGATCCCAGATGTCTGAGCAGAGCTCCCACTTCTCAGATCAGAGTTCAGGGACCAAGGTGAAGGACAACTCCATGCACGCTATCATGCGCCTGGCTTTACAGCGGCTGCACACAGCTGTCCCACAGCAGGCCCGCCCCCACAGCTTTTGCTATTCCACATTCAGAGGATTATCTGAAGGAGTTACAGTCCTGTTGGAGGGACAGTAAGGCTTGATCCCGTCTCTATGCAGATGGGCGGACCCTCTTTGTCAGTCAGAATCCTTGTTGGCTTGTGAGAAGATTCTATAGGAAAGTGTCCTGGAGTGACACCTGAAGATATATTCCTCCAGGTTATCCAGGGGTCACAGGTGACATTGTTGCTATACGTACTTGCACTGCGCATGCGTGAAGGGGAATATTCAGTGCTTAAAGCACCGCCTCTGGTGATCATTTGGGATTCATAGAAGCACAGTTACATTCGTGACTCTTAGTTTTAAGAAATTCAAGATGGCCGCCAAAATATCTAAATCTATAATAAGCCAAATCAGCATTATCAGTACGCATGCGCGATTCCCGGGTCAATATATCCGGGTCAGAGTTCACGACTGCCCAGCGTGTCAACAAAGCCCCTGTCTAGCGGAACAACCGGCTACTTATACGGACTTTTAGGCATTTACTTTGCTTAAGGTCGTTTTAAGGCAATATGCCAGGGTCCCATTGTTCAGTGCGTGGCTGTTCCAACGGTACACGTGGGCTTAATACGTGGATGAAAGAGTTTTGCCCCGTTCACGAGTGCAATAAAGGAACCTCACGATGTATATGCGACCCGCCATACGTACTCATCCCATTTCCTACTGAAAGAAAAGATCCAGAACGTCGTGCCGAATGGATTAAATCAGTAAGTTTGACATATACTGTACTACATTAAAGCTAACTAGTAAACTAGTATATAAATATTATATTGTGGTGTACATGTTAGAGAGGTGTCTCTCACCCAGCAGGTTTCGGGGGTTTGTTGGCGTCCTTTTCTTTCTCGCCACAATATACCCGATCCCCCCAGGATCAACTGTCAACATCGATCTCGAGCAGAGATTTATAATCAAGGTTGACAGCCTCTCGTTCCTGCGCTTTTTGAAATGACAATGCCCACGCGAGGGCCACCAGTTCTTTCTTCCTCTTCCCAGTAACAACGTGTCCACGTCTCTTACAATATTCTTTTAAAACATCCACTTTACAACGCTCAAAATATTCAATATCTTTGTCAGACTCGGCCATGTTTACGTTTTATGACATGAGCTAGGCGGGAGCTGGGTAGTCCTGACCTTTGACCCAGACCAGCATGCTTTGCGAGATGCCGAATCCGAATCCGCTTATTGGTCCTAATTTGTTCAATTCTTCTATTGTGCAATATATCAAACATAGGGTTCTCAAGGTCAAGGAATTCATTTATGACGACCACAAGGTTGTAGGGATTATATTTTTGTCAAAATAGTAGTATTTTAGGTTAAAAAAAGTGCAGAAATGGAGTATCAGTGCTGAGTTGATCCTCCCCCTTCATTATGTGGTGTCGTATTTTTTTTTCTCTCAAACATTTTCCGTGTCGACACCATGAGTAATAAACATACTTCACACACTAGCAGCAGTATTCTCTGGGGGCGTGGCCATGTAGCGAGCTGCCACCACAGAAAAGAATAAAGATCTGAGAGTGACTCTCCAAACCTGGTAGGGATTTATGTTCATGTACTTAAATGTTCTATCATATTTGTACCAAAATAGTTTATGACGACAATAACTGAATAAAATGATTACCTACAACCTTATGGTCATCATAAAACCTTATATTTGATGTTATACAACAAAATTGGTATCAACTGACCAAATTAGGACCAATTATAGATTTGGGAATTTTGGCGGCCATCTTGAATTTCTCAAACCCTCAATGATGCCAGCTAGCCTCATTCAGATTCTGATTCTGTGGAATCTGCTTTTTAGAAAGTTCACACCATGGCCGCAGGACAACAAGCCTCCAGATAAATAAATGTCCTTCATGTAACACCGATGGGTACGTTTCTATCAGACCCAAGTGCTTCCTGTCATTCCCACTGAGCGTGCTCTCTACCTGCACATGATGTTTCTGAGCTTCTCCAGGTTTCCTGGTGTGAAGTAATAATAGGTTCGATCACAGCGTTGGACATCTTTGTCTATTCTGTGAAGGTTCAGAGCGACTGTGTCCAACAGCTCGATCTGGAAATAAGAACAACTACATGTTAGCATGTGATCACAGTAAAAACTACATGTTAGCATGTGATCACAGTAAAACTACAGGTTAGCATGTGATCACAGTAAAACTACGTTAGCATGTGATCACAGTAAAACTACAGGTTAGCATGTGATCACAGTAAAAACTACAGGTTAGCATGTGATCACAGTAAAAACTACGTTAGCATGTGATCACAGTAAAACTACAGGTTAGCATGTGATCACAGTAAAAACTACACGTTAGCATGTGATCACAGTAAAACTACAGGTTAGCATGTGATCACAGTAAAACTACAGGTTAGCATGTGATCACAGTAAAACTACAGGTTAGCATGTGATCACAGTAAAAACTACATGTTAGCATGTGATCACAGTAAAAACTACACGTTAGCATGTGATCACAGTAAAAACTACAGGTTAGCATGTGATCACAGTAAAACTACAGGTTAGCATGTGATCACAGTAAAAACTACGTTAGCATGTGATCACAGTAAAACTACAGGTTAGCATGTGATCACAGTAAAACTACAGGTTAGCATGTGATCACAGTAAAAACTACGTTAGCATGTGATCACATCCCAGAGTGTTGTTGGGTCTACAGTATGTCTGATACCGTGTAGGAGGACAGAGATGGTGAAAGGCCTTCTGCAGCTCCTCCATTGGTCACCAGTTTGTCCAGCTGACTGCACAGCTTCTCCTCACTCAGGGAGGCGTGGCCAGGAGTAGGAAGCTCCTCCTCCACTCCCTCCTCCTCTGTGCTGGACAGAATCTGTGAGTGAGCTGAAGTCACTGAGTAGTTTCTGGAGGAGGGGAGACCTGAGTCAGGAGAGTCAAACTCCAGCAGCGCTCGCTCCTCTGGGTGGAGGGCCACAGGGGGGACCAGCGTGGTCACAGCGGGGGCCCCGTCCTCTCTGCTGGGGGTGTCCTGGCCTGCATCAGGCTCGTCTACAGACATGAACACCTGAGAGAGACACAGGGACACCATTGGTTTATAATTAGGCAGTGGCTATCTGTACGGGTTCTGTATCAATATACCAACATTCTATCCATATGCAGCACCCCTCTATGGCCAGTTTAGGTCATGTGACTAAGACTAAACCTTACCCTAAGCCTAAGACGCTACGTACTTGTACTTTGGTATGCGTACCAATAGCACCGGGGGTACGGCAACTGTAGAAATAGACACTTCTTTATAATTAGGACCCTTTAAATCAGGGGCCACCAATATGGGGCCCGTGGGCCCCAGGTAGCACCCATGGACCATGTGAGGGGCCCTCAGGGGCTGATTTACTTTCTAGGATTTAAACACACAAAGATAAATACATATGACAGATGTAGTTACGACTTAGTAAAGTTAAATACTGCTGAGAAAGTTTTAGTGTTAAATGAACCATCTTTAAATGTTTATTTTCACTGAATCATAGTAAAATATGTTTTCAAGTGTTGCAGATCTGGTGTAGGTTATATATATAACATAAGATATATTTTTAAAATCACAAGGTGGATTTTCTATACAATTTTATGAAAATGAAACATGTCACCTGGTTATGAAGATAATATTTGGACACTATCACACTGATCTCACACTAGAATATTGTTGATTACAGCTCTGCATTTAATTCTCTTTTTCCAGTGATGTTATGTGTAAGTGGATGTTTATCTTTTTAACTGCTAGATCATAGAGCGTAAACATCTTTCTGATGAAGTGTTTATGAGTCCTGGATCTCCTCAGGGAACATTTTAAGTCCTTTTTTTTTACTCTTTACGTCTAAAACATGTGAACTTGTTTTTGATTTCAGTCGTGGTAACTCTCACACGCCTGTTGTCATCGATAACTCCTAAGTGCTAATTGTTGAGGAGTTAAACTTTGTCTAATGACCTGAGATGAAACTAAAACACTATAATCACATCATCAGAAAAACTCGTCAGCATCTCTTCTTTCTGCAGAAACTTAGAGGATTTACAAATAAGATTCTGCTTAAGTTTAATGTCTGCACCATAGACAGTGTGTTTGTTATAGCTCTATGAAACATCACAGCTAAAGAAAGGAGAACTCTGAACAAGGTGGTTCTCTGTGTAAAAAGCTCTGTGAGCTGTGTGTTCTGGAGGTTCTCTATGATTACAGACTCTTTAATCGAGCTCTGATAATCATCAATGATTCTTCTGGTACTGGTCACCTGGTAAAGCCATGGTCCAGATCCTTCCCTCCAGGAGAAGATATCGTTCATTGAGATGCAGAACATCTCACCACATTAACAGCTTCTTCCCACAAACTGTTATTAGCTGAACAAAGAGGTTTGAATGTAAATCAAAGGAAAAGAGGTTACCATGGCTACAAGGAACTAAAGGTAAACTAAAAGATTGAGAATGGTTGCTCACACTCACCTTCTACTCATTAATATGAATTATGTATAAATAAAACATCATGTGGAGAAAAATGTCTCTGATCCATTTTTCTAGAACCACAGAGTGTCTGTTTTATATCTGTTATAATCTCATTATATGTCTTACATATCATAATATATGGGTTTTAGATTATTTATTTAAAGTTGTTCAGGGAATATTATTGCATTGTGAACTTACATGATCTACGTTACTTATCATGAGTCTCCGTGAGCGCTCAGGTGTGCGTGTCCCTTAAAATGTTATCAGCAATTGTGGGTCATCATTATGTGGTCTCCTTTGGTAAAGGATGCATCAGTGTTTCCTAGGCTAAAGGAGGTTATAAAGGAAACATCGAATCTCTTTTTCTTTTTTTTATATTGTGTTTATTGTGTTGTGAAATCCATTCAGCCAGTCTTGTTGACCAGTGTGAAGCTTAGGTATAATGGTGGTGGAGTGAGTGGTTTTACCTAAAACAGGTATTTAGGATCAACGTGTCTAAGATTAAGCCCACTACCAGTTTATCCCACAGCCCCACCAGTCTCACTAAGCTCAACAATCATCTCATCAATCATCTCCACACTCTCCCCCTGCTCACCTGCCTCTCTGTTGTCTCCACCTATCTCCCCCTTATCTCAGGTACCTCCGGTCCCTCATCATTATCCTTACCCGTTTCACCTTCTACGTCTCCCAACACCTCGGTACGCTCATCGACCCCCGATCTCTCCTCCACCTGATGCTCTGAACCCCCCTCAGCGTCTCCCCTCCCCACAGTCTGACCGGGCTGCCCTGCGGCAGACGCAGAAGTAGAGGCGCCTCGTCGGCCGGGCCACGTGGCTTGGCCGCCGCAGCCAGCTCGGCCGGCCATGACGTGAGCAACTCCACCTGCACGATTAGGACACGCTCTAATAAGGTGTCCCTCCACCCCACAGCAGAAACACTTTAACTGAGAAGAAGAAGAAGAAGAAGAAGAAGAAGAAGAAGAAGAAGAAGAAGAAGAAGAAGAAGAAGAAGAAGAAGAAGAAGAAGAAGAAGAAGAAGAAGAAGAAGAAGAAGAAGAAGAAGAAGAAGAAGAAGAAGAAGAAGAAGAAGAAGAAGAAGAAGAAGAAGAAGAAGAAGAACTGGAATGAAAGAATGTACAGATGTGTGGTGTGTGTACCTCGTTACTAAGGATGGAGTCTCTGTGCACCAAGCGCAGGACGTGGCTGTCGATGCTACTTCCTGACGACAGCTTAGCAAAGATGGCCGACTGCATCTCCTTCTCCCTCTGCTTCACTATCACCTCACAGGACTTCCACTCACGCATCACCTGCTGGTAGCGCTCACTGATCCTGGAGTCAATCTGAGGACCAACATGGAGTTACATTAGTGTGTGTGTGTATGTGTGTGTGTGTGTGCGTTTGTGTGTGTACCTGACTCATGTCCTTCTTCCCCATTCCAAACTTGTAGTGTCCCAACAGAAAAGGCCACACCTCCCTCCTGATGTCATGCTGCACACCTCCATAATAAACCAGCCTCAGCAGCTCTAGCTCCTTATAGTTCTACACACACACACACACACACACACACGTTAGACTATGTTCTATAATGAAAGTGAAAATATTTGAAACAAAAAGACAGTCATTGGTTCTCATTATAACTGATGTATACATAAGAAAATATGATCACATCAGAATTAATGATCAATGAATTATGCCTCCCTTCATAGTATAAATGGGTGTATATAAGAAGATGAATGTATTGAAATAATTATAGTCCTAGATATTACAGGAGCTATGATCATAAGTTTATAATATAGGATATTGTAACTATTTATTCTCACTTTGTGGTAAATATACTGTGTTCATGTTGGAAATGAAACTACATGATTAGCTCCACAAATAAAGTGCACTGTAACATTTTTTAGCGCTTCATGTGAGAACTTTATCACGTTCAGCTCCTGTAAATATGTAGGAAATAAACAACTGTATAAAAACACACACATGCACTTTATTTACATAATTACAACTAAACTACGGCCAATTGTCTGTGAAAAGGTCAGTGTTTTGTACATGACTTTGACTCTCAGGTCTGGGGGGTGTGGCCTAAACAGGTCCCCAATCGTTTGAGAAAAACGAGCACCTTCATCGTTCCTAATAATAACTGTTAATAATAACTGTCAATAATAACTGTTAATAATAACTGTCGATAATAACTGTCGATAATAACTGTTATTAATAACAGTTATTATCAACTGTTATTATCAACTGTTATTATTAACTGTTATTATTAACTGTTATTAATAACTGTTATTAATAACAGTTATTATCAACAGTTATTATCAACTGTTATTATTAACAGTTATTAATAACAGTTAATAATAACAGTTGATAATAACAGTTGATAATAACAGTTAATAATAACTGCTAATAATAACTGTTATTAATAACTGTTATTAATAACAGTTAATAACTGTTAATAATAAATGTTAATAACTGTTGATAATAAATGTTGATAAATGTTAATAACTGTTATTAATAACTGTTTGGTCGTTATTATCCTAATGGTGGAGCTCTTCTCTCCACCCACCTTACAGTCTTTCTGGTACTTGCTCCACACCTCCTTACTGAGACCTCCTGCTGCCTCACAGGGCCGGTCTGGAGGAACAATGTTGTGGTTTACCAAAGCCGACAGGTGGGTCCGCACTGTGGACAGGTGGCGGCAGTACGCTAACCCTGGATAAGGAAATATACAGTAGGAACAGAAAACAATCCTTTACATCTATAGGACACATTAATACCACTGATCTTCTACTTATTACAGTATGTCCTCTACTGTCATCACAGAAGAACATAATGATATACTTACATCCATAGAACGCTCGAGATACGATCTGCCTCTTCATGTTCTGACAGAGCATCTTTAGAGGAACCCTAAATAAATAAATACACATCATCATAAAGATCAGCACTTTACATCAAACTGTGTTTTATTACAAGTATTTTAAACAAAAACAAAGTCAACGAAGCCCCGTCTTTAAAGTGATTATCTACTGTTTTTACTAATGTGCCTGAAAAACATCTTTATTAGTAGATCTATGCCTAACAAAACACATTATTATGCACCTTGTTCATTTTATTAACTTTAAACAGGACTACTTTACAGTTTTAGAGCCTGTGTTCCTCCATCTTGAAATCATGTGATTGATGATGTCACACGGCTCCACTGCCTGTAAACATCCATTGTTTTTTATTAGAGTGAAACATTCAGCCTGATTTATAGATTATTTAGTAGATTTATAGATCATTTAATAGATTTATAGATCATTTAGTAGATTTATAGATTATTTAGTAGATTTATAGATCATTTAATAGATTTATAGATTATTTAATAGATTTATAGATTATTTAGTAGATTTATAGATTATTTAATAGATCTATAGATTATTTAGTAGATTTATAGATTATTTAGTAGATTTATAGATTATTTAATAGATTTATAGATTATTTAATAGATCTATAGATTATTTAGTAGATTTATAGATTATTTAGTAGATCTATAGATTATTTAATAGATTTATAGATTATTTAGTAGATTTATAGATTATTTAATAGATTTATAGATTATTTAGTAGATTTATAGATTATTTAGTAGATTTATAGATCATTTAGTAGATTTATAGATTATTTAGTAGATTTATAGATTATTTAATAGATTTATAGATTATTTAGTAGATTTATAGATTATTTAATAGATCTATAGATTATTTAGTAGATTTATAGATTATTTAGTAGATTTATAGATTATTTAATAGATTTATAGATTATTTAATAGATCTATAGATTATTTAGTAGATTTATAGATTATTTAGTAGATCTATAGATTATTTAATAGATTTATAGATTATTTAGTAGATTTATAGATTATTTAATAGATTTATAGATTATTTAGTAGATTTATAGATTATTTAGTAGATTTATAGATTATTTAATAGATCTATAGATTATTTAGTAGATTTATAGATCATTTAATAGATTTATAGATCATTTAATAGATTTATAGATTATTTAATAGATTTATAGATTATTTAGTAGATTTATAGATCATTTAATAGATTTATAGATTATTTAGTAGATTTATAGATCATTTAATAGATTTATAGATCATTTAGTAGATTTATAGATTATTTAATAGATCTATAGATTATTTAGTAGATTTATAGATTATTTAGTAGATTTATAGATTATTTAGTAGATTTATAGATTATTTAGTAGATTTATAGATTATTTAGTAGATTTATAGATTATTTAAGAGATCTATAGATTATTTAGTAGATTTATAGATTATTTAGTAGATTTATAGATCATTTAATAGATTTATAGATCATTTAGTAGATTTATAGATTATTTAATAGATCTATAGATTATTTAGTAGATTTATAGATTATTTAGTAGATTTATAGATTATTTAGTAGATTTATAGATTATTTAGTAGATTTATAGATTATTTAAGAGATCTATAGATTATTTAGTAGATTTATAGATTATTTAGTAGATTTATAGATTATTTAGTAGATTTATAGATTTTTTAGTAGATCTATAGATTATTTAGTAGATTTATAGATTATTTAGCAGCTTTTTACATCATTTTAGTTTCTCTAAAAAAACAGGTAAAGTTAAGATGTGGATGAAAACCTCTTGTTTACAGAAAGTGGATAAAAACAGTTGTGACCACAGGGGGCGACAGTTCTAACTCTGAGGTTTTGTAGTAGACAATGAAGCAGAGAAGAAGAGCTCTCCTAAGGGACCTTTACTCTCCCTAAAACAGTGTGCTGACACGCTCTGGTGGAAGCTAGAGAGTAAATCACAGACTGTTTAAGACACTCAAACCCTGAGAATAGAAGAACTTTTGGGTGGAAGTCCTTCAACAGCAACTTTTTATTAGAAAGAATTAATATAAAAGGTCATAAAACCTTGTTTCTTTATGTTTATTTGATTCCTATTCAACACTTGTTGATGAGAATAACTGTATATTGTTAATATAGGCTATAAAGTGTTCCATTGATTTTTTTTTTCAATGAAAAGAGGAACCTTGGTTGAAAAAAGACTTAGTCAGCATCTGATGATAAATAAAAGAAGAACTGTGTGTCTACATTATCTCTGGCCTCTTTCCCACAAACACTAGAAAACATCAGAATGATTTAAATGTTCTCTGAGGTCTAGGACGTTGACATTTAGAGAAGCGTTGTGTAAAGCAGTGGATTACTCACTGTACGTTTCCCTCTCTGATAAAACTCATGTTACAACCATGAAATACTTCTATGTTCAATATTTATTTAAAGTTGGGGGCTTGTCCAGGATCTAAATACATCAGATAATGAGACATTTCAGATAGAAATCAGTGCCTTTCTTTTTCAATGATTGACTAGAATAAGAACTCGTGAAAATATTAATTGGTGGTGGAGGAAATGTGGGAAAATTTTGAATATTGTTTTTTTTCCACCAAAAGAAAAGGAAACGATGAGGGCTCCACATTTCTGATATGATATGCGTCTTGTTGCTGGAGCACAGTCTGTACCTTTTTTACTATAAATTTAAACGTCATTTTGGATTTCGTATTAAAATCCACTCAAATCGAGTGAATAGGAAAAATATTTTCTCCTATGTTACCTGAATTACACTAAATTCTGGTCAACGACGCTAAACTAAGTAATAATATATATATATATATATATATATATATATATATATATATATATATATATATATATATATATATAATTAAAGAAAAGGATCAGATTGTTGATACAAAATACTATTTTATTGCCTTTAAATATTAGTTTATGGCCAAGAATTACTAATTTAATGCTATTTAATAGTTTGTGGCCACAAAATACTAGTTTGTAGCATTCCAATAATTTAGCAAAATTTCTGAGAATAATTCACACAAAGGCCACATTGTAACATATTCTCACCCTATTGGCTGATGAGGGAGCCTGTCAATCAGGCGACTCAGCCAATCAGAATGGACAGGTAGGCGGGTTTAACGGAGGTATGATTATAGCCTATTGTCTCCTCCTCACTGCTCATCAGTCCATTTACATCTTTTTATGGTGACTTTTTACAGTTTTGTTCGTTCTTCTTAACGTGAACTAACACAGAACGATCACAGCTTCTAAACAAACTTTATAGTTTATTGTTCCCTTCTATTACAAACTGGCTGATTTTTTACTTTACCCACAACGTGAAAGCTGCATTGTATGTATTTCTCCACATCGTTGCCATGGTGAGGGCGTGTTCATTGACTAAATGACTCATCAGAATGATTCAGTGGGAAGAACTTAATGTAAACAGTTTCATTAATCCACTGGTCCAATGTGACGGAGCTCAACTTTTTGGTGACATGAAGTTTGGAAAATCCACAAATTAGCCGCGTCATTGTTTAAGTCGCAGGGTTCAAAGCGTGGGAAAAAAGTAGCGACTTATAGTCCGGCAAGTACTGTACATGAATAATTGAAGAAAATGTTTTCATTAGTCACTGTGGTGTCTGTCTGTTTACATATGAAATGTATGACGGGTGTGATTTAGGTGGTAATCAGGGCGGAGCAGTGAGGGTGTTCTAAGGGTAGGGTCAGATTATTAACTAAAACCATGAGAAAGCACTTATTAAGTCAGTGATACTGAACATGTGGCTCTTCATCTTAATTATTATTCTACCAGAAAAAAACCTTTGAAACGTCCTTTGTCCATTTAAAAATTTGTCAATTTTTTTACAACTCTTGACTGCTTTTGTTTCATTTTAGTCACTTTTCACTCTTTTCTGAACATGTTTTTGTCACTTTTGGACCATTTACTCATCGCTGTTAACTCTTTGTTTACCTTTGTCAAATGTCTGGCTGTGATTGGCTGATCACCATTTAATCAATCTAACTGGACAAATACGTTTCCAACAATGAATCCCACTGTAAACAGCGAGGGGGAAGATGTGTGTGTCACGCCTGGTGGTCTTCCATTTGGAGGCTTTATTCGTACGTACGTGTGAATATCTGCAGCGTTGTGGATGCACATGCAGCCCTGGTGGTTTAAAGACACGTTGGGGCCGCTGGAAGAGCACGACTGACACAGGGACTCGTGGGCGCCGGCTTCAGCCTGTTGCCACGACGACGGGCTGCTTCCAAAACCTTGAATCTCCATCATCTCGCTGTGATCTACGCCAAAGAGAAGGAACATGAGAAATGAACGCTGAGTGTGTGTAAACGTGACGATGGATTCTGATGTTGTCTTACATATCATGACATCGTCCCTCAGCTCAACCATAAATGTGCTGAGTCATTGGTACACAGATGAATGAGTGGATAGATGGAAATGCATGTTGGTTGGTAGCTGAACAAGTGTAGAGCGGAAACCACAGGGGGGGGGGGAGGGGGGGGGGGGAGCAGGCAGTGCAATGCTGGATCAGATGATGAAGACAGAGGAGAAAAGAGTGATGAAGGAAGAGCAGAGGAGAGGGAGGGGCTCAGGCCATGCAGGATGCACCAAGACCAGAAGAAGAAGAAGAAGAAGAAAGAGACAATCCACATCAGTAGCTACTATTCCACACACAGACACATGAGCAGCAGGAAGGGGGGAGGAAATAATGAGGAAATGCTCTTCACCTTAACTCTTCAGGTTGGAGCTGATGACCTGTCATAAATATGAAGCTGTGTTTTTGGTTGGTCAGTGACCCCCGGACCACAAATCATAAGAAGATCAAAGAGAAAAGATCAAATCAAAGATAAAAAGAAATGAAAAAGAAAAGGAAAGAATGGTGGAGTGAGACCAACATGGTGCCTAGCGTTTATTTCTCTTCCTCACACCAGGACTCCACGTCTCTACTACTGCGGAACCCCACAGGACCGTAATGAGAGGGTTGGAGGGCGGGGCCACGGGATGGGGCGGGGCAAGGGTGTGGTTAGTAAAGAATTACAGTGAACAGCATTGTAGCAAACTACTGCACAAATGGTGAGGAGACACACAGGGAGAGGATTGGATCAAACATCAAAGGAAGTGGAACCATTTCCCATGCAGAGAGTCAGGCATGTTGTAGCTGGACAATGAAGAGAGAAACCACAGAAGAAGAAGTTCATTCAAGCAGCTGGAAGGAAAACAATAGACCAACCAATCAAAACACTCTGAACCAAGACCATGGAAACCCAACAGTGCTGGAGTGTGTGTGTGTGTGTGTGTGTGTGTGTGTGTGTGTGTGTGTGTGTGTGTGTGTGTGTGTGTGTGTGTAAAAAGAGGAAACACAACAACGACAGGCCTATGATGTAAAATAAATTAATTAATGGCCACAAAAAACTCATTTACTAGTTTTTGGCTATGAATATTAGTTTGTTGCAAAGAAATATTAGTCTGTGGCCATAAAGTTTTTGACCACGCAAAAACTAATTGGTGGCCCATGAAAGACTAAATTTTTGCTACGAAGAACTAATTTGTTGCAAAGAAATACTAGTTTGTGGCCATAAAATGCTAATTGGTGGCCCATGAAATAGTAGTTAGTTTCCACAAAATATTAGTTTTTGGCTATGAAATACTAATTTGTGGCCACGAAATAGCAGTATTTGGCTTCAAAAAACTAATTTGTTGCAAAGAAATACTAGTTTGTGGCCATAAAAAAGTACTTCAAGCACTGAATGACACCCTGTCGTGAATTCACAGGTCGAGTATTATACCCAGAGGTGGGACCAAGTCCTTGTTTTGCAAGTCAAAGTCAAGTCTCAAGTCTTTGTGCTCGAGTCCCAAGTCTAGACAGTCGAGTCTTGAGTCAAGTCCAAGTCCTAAACAAGCCATTAAAAAAATGACCTGCCGAGGCACTGGTAAGGACGTTTTGACTGAGATATCCATATGTTTGTAGAGTTATTTTCACAATATTTGTCTGTGAAACACAACCAAATGTAACAAATGTAACTCCTACAATCCCAGACATTTGAAGACACTTTCACACCTTGAAATGAATAAAATAAAATAAAATGAAGAATTTATAGACTAAGGGCCGGATTCACTAAAGGTTTAGTGATTTTAAAACGTGTACAAATATCACGTCATGCTCTACTAAGGAGAACAAAGTCTAGGGAATCAGCTGTGCACCGCCGCTGCACTTCTAAATGTGCCCTGATTCCATTTAACACGTTTCCCTCTGATGAATATGTATAGTAGGCGGATCTCCCAGGGGGGAGCAAAAATATGGGAGGAGGAAATGCAAATAAATGAATGCAGGGGGACGTAATGTGATTCATGAAATCTGGAACTGTTTGCATTGATAGTTTTAGTACCAGAAAATATCACGACTGAGAAGGAGGTGCAAACACACACACAGAGATCATCACTGCAGTAAATGTGGACAGAAAACACAGCGAAGATGTGTGTGTGTGTGTGTGTGTGTGCGTGTGTAGATGGATATAGCTTCAGATGTAGCTTCAGACTCACTTCTCCACTGATCTCCTTCTCTCCATGTTTTAACGTCAAAGTCTCGTATCGTGTTGATGTCAGACCAGGATCAGCTGATCAGATGTAATTTACACATCATCACTGATGTTCATATATGAGAGTGTGCTGACACAGCACTGCTCAGACCTACTGGATGATGGTCAGTAGATGATCTTCATATAATACAGACTGATTGACAGACTGTGTATCTGTATTAACAATAGGACGGTTTCTGTCCTAATCTGACTATTTTTCATGGACTAATCAGAGCAAAGTTACAGGACCTGACGGAGCACCCACATTAAATGAGGTGGAAAAAATATTTGATATTATTTAGTTTTCTACATTATTAAATGTTTGTGCAGCAAACAGAGAAATCCATCTGCCTCATATTTAACTTCCTCAAATGTCAGTGCTTGTGCACACTGACGTCTCCACATTAAACACTCATTTAAATAGGGGCGGTCTGCACCAATTCTGCACGTGCACTAATCATTGCTGCAATGTTAGTGAATTCTGCACAGTAGGTGAAGAAACTGTGTCACTAAAGGATTATTACCACCTTTTATTTCAGATCGTAGTGAATCTGGCCCTAAGAATCAATCAACCCAGTGTCAAACTGGTGATCTATTCAGGGTGTGTCCTGTCCTCACCCATAGTACGCTAGGATTGGCTGTAGCACCCTATGCTCTGAAAAGGACAAGTGGTGGAGAAGAAGAATTGATGGATGGATTGATCCAGAAAATATAAAATACAGACAATGTTTAACAGTCGTTGGGCTTATTTATACAAGATTGCCCTAAAAACTCATATGTAATGTTTTGTTTTTAAAAGTAAAATTTCACCTTTAAAATGACTTGTTCTATCAGTGACTCTCCCCACAATGAGTTGATTACAAAAATAATTTAGGTTTTTGTCTCATTCCTTCTAGAAATCCAGAATGAATGGTTTTAAAGGAAGAGAATGAGATCTGCTCCCCCTGGTGGACAAAATCAATCACTGCCATTTCCATTCACTAATGTGACAAAAAAGCTAAATTAAATTCATTGTGGGGAGAGTCACTGGTAGAACAAGTCATTTTAAAGGTGAAGTGGTTCTTCAAAGTTGAAGTTATACATTTAAAAACAAAACATTACATTTGAGTTATTTTCAGGTAATCCTGTATAAATGAGCCCCAGCTCGCTTGCTAATAAAATGCTTTTCAGCCACAGGGTCACCCTAGGGAAGGGTAAGAAATACTTTATTAAAGGGAGGATGTAAAAAAGAGAGGGCAGTGTTACACCAAGGTGAGGGGTTGGAGGGGGGTGGGGAAGTTAGCAGGGAAGAGGGATACAAGATAGGATATGGAATGGGTGAGGAATAGTTTTAAGTGATGCGATGTGAAATTGTGGTTGTGTATATTGTGTTTATTGTTGTGTTGTCAAGCCAGTTTGGTGACCAGTGTGTGGTTTAGGAATAATGGTGGTGGCTGTGAACAGAGGAAGAGGTGAGTGGAAATTCCATAAAACAGGTATTTGGGAACAACGTGTCTAAGGTTGAGCCCAGTATGAGTGTTATCCCACAGCCCAAGGCCAGTGCATCCATGACAAATGTATTTCCAAGTACCGCCACTGCAAAACCCAAGAGCCGCCCCCGGGCCCGAAGAAGCAGTCAGGCCAGCAGCAAAAGCAGGCAGCCTAAGGGCCCCCGGCGACCACCCCACGGCCAAGCAGTCCCCCGAACGCCCCCAAGATCCCAAGCCGAGAGGCAGCCATCGCCCCCCCATACACACCCGAGAAAGCCCCAAGGAGCCAAGGACCCAGCGCACCACGCCACCGATCCCACCCCCTGTCTTTTGCTCTTTTTAATCATGTAAAACACATTGAACTGCCTTGTGTATGAAATGTGCTATACTAATATGTACTGTAGTTCCTGAGATATTGTAAGCTGAAAAATAAGGACACACAAAAATCAGCATATACTTGATTGTCTATATTTTTTTTGGAGCTTTTATTTGCTATTTATGACATATGTATATGTAAAATGTGTTTACAGCATTTTATGCTTTGTTTATAGCACTTACACTCTGTCATAAAAGAAGTTCCAAACGGAAAAATACATTTCTTGGAATTTGAATTTAATTTGAAAAAGTATTCATCAGATCAAACTATTATTATTGAATAATTAAAGAACAGCTGAACAATTTTTTTCCACTGAAATGCGTTTAATTACATGTAATGACCCTATTGTTAATTATTCTATGATGCATTAATATATCACTGAGGTTCTAACTTGTTTTTTGCAGCTGTTGGGTTTAGCCTTGGGAAGCACACGCACGCACGCACACACACTATGGAGGGTGTATTCATTCTAAACTCATACACACCAGTCTGACACACGTGTACGTGTCTAACTTTGTTGTATCCTGTCCAATCACAGCAATGATCTGACTCAGAGCGTAACACTACAGTCACTACCACTCTATGGACGGGTGTAGTGACACAGACTGTAACCAGACTAAATGGTGGTCTGTTATACACGCACACTCACACTCACACACACACACACACACACACACACACACACACACACACACACACACACACACACACACACACACCTGCACACGTGTACACGAGTAAGCACCTAATATTATTTTCTAAGTGTTTACATGTCACGTAGACGGTGCTACATAGTGAAGGTCACATGATCACTATAGCTTCACACACACCACACCTGTGTCTACGTGTGACTGATATATGTATGTTTGTTAGGTGTACATCCAGGTGTGGCGTAGGTGTGTGTATGCTTTAATGTGTGTGTACATTAAAGCGTCTGCACACGTGTCAACACGTCTACAAACACACATGCAGACGTAACTTGTGCATTGTGCCCATCTACTCGTTCTAAGTTTATGGGAAATGTAGATCAGACGTGCAGACGCAGGGTATACGTTCGTTTACGCGTTAGTTGGACTGGTGCGCATGAATTTAGAATGGATCCACCCCCCCCCACACACACACACACACACACACACACACACTCACACACACACACACACACACGCAGCCAGACGGCAGAGCAAACTGGACACAGTGTGAGTAAAGATAGATGGAAGGGGGGGGTGTAGATAGGTGTCCTTAGAGAGGAGGACAGGAAGCGTGTCTGAAGCTGGGGGTGAGGGGTTCAGGGCTTGGATGGGTGGGTGTGTTAAGGTGATAAAAACCTTTCATGACATTAGGGTCTGTGAGGTTCCGCGAGCAGATCATTGAGATCATAGCATGGAGCCTATCTTCCTCTTCTTCATCATCGTCCAGCGACGGAGCGCGGCTGCCCGTGGTGTGGTGGTAGTTTATGGTGACTGTGTGCACCAGTGGAACAACAGAGAACACAGTTAGCAACGCCGCGCTAGCCCAGTGGACACCATGGTAACACACCACAGTGGAGAGCATCAGCATCAGCATCAGCATCAGCATCAGCATCAGCATCAGCAGCTGTTGTTGTTGTTGTTAAGGATAAGATGGTTCACAATATAAGGTATCAGTTCGCCAGATCACATTTTTCTGTGTCCCCACTGACATTTTAAACATCTGTACCAAAAACGTAGCTAATATAACGTCAGTAAAGGATGTTAGAATGCGTAACTTTCACAGGTATCAGAAATTTGAACAATATTAAGGTAAATATAGTCATTAACAGTCTTATCAATAAGACCAATAGAACAGTTCAAACGCTATTACTGAAAATTTTAAAAATTGGGAAAAAGTGTGACTCCCCTTAATGTGCAGCAGTGACCCCATTTTTGGTCCAAATGTTTACAAGGTCAATGTGAACAAGACAAAATAATCTATACCCTTCGTTCTTTGGTTATTCCCTTTAAAAACCTAATCATAATAACAAATAAATAGTGTGGTTATTTTGTTTTAATGACTTAAAACCTAAACAGAAACACAGAAACCAGATAAGCAGCGTTTTTCTGTTTTAATATTAAATCTTCTGTTTATTAGATATTTGGATATTTAAGGAAAACTAGGACGAGTGCTTCATGTTTTAATCTCACCACACAGAGGAGACACACAGGGGGGCGGACTTTTACTCCCGGACAAAAAAAAGGAACAACGAATAAGTCACATGACTGATGAACTGGTGAATAGAAACGTTATTAATAGATGAACAAATCAAAACAATAAATGAATGTTACATAAAACATGCACATGATATGAGATTAGAGGAAGCAGAGGTGGTGTAATGACTCCAGTGGTGCTCCTCGTTTCTTGTGATCAACTTCAGTGTGTGCTGACGGCTGCCGTTAGTGACTAGTGGTATTATAACATAAGATGTAATAGTTTTTGCAAAGTGTCAAATGGTAGAAGTTCTAACATCTATTGTTCCTCACAGTTGATAGTGAGTCACCAGATTATCTGGATACTATTTGGACCGTAACACTGTTCGGTAAAGTTGGCAGATATTCACAGATTCAGACTTCCAGCATCAATAACTATTTAACGAAATGGGATCGACACATAAATTGCGCCTCTTTGCCAACGGTGTGAGGTGGACAACATGATACAAGATGATTTTATCAAACACAGCAGAGTAAAAGTCTGCCCGTCTGAAGTCCACTGCCCCTGGTTTCCCTCCCCAGGTCCTGGACCAGGTCTCCTCACACAATAGGACTGTTTAGGATTCATTTCAGAAGTTTTCTGCTCATGTTTTCATTCAGTCTGTGGATGTTTTAACTCGTATAAAGCTGCTCACGGCTACGGTCCAGATAAACTGGTGACTGACTATCGACTGTGAGGAACAATAGATGTTAGAACTTCTACCATTTCACACTTTTGCAAAAACTATTACAGATTTTTGAGGGCAGTAAAACATTTATTTTGCACGTTATAATACTTCTAGCTGTAACAACTGTGAACACACACAGAGAAGTTGATCACAAGAAACAAGGAGCACCAGTTGAATCATTACACCACCTCTGGTTCTTTTAATCACATATCATGTGCATGTTTTACGTAACATACATTTTTTCTTATTTATGAACTCATTCTTTGTGTCCTGTTTTATTCTTCCGTAAACAGCAGTTGAACAAAGGCAAGTTTTACACAAA
The DNA here is from genome assembly GCF_900634775.1 of Gouania willdenowi. Taxonomy (NCBI): domain Eukaryota; kingdom Metazoa; phylum Chordata; class Actinopteri; order Blenniiformes; family Gobiesocidae; genus Gouania; species Gouania willdenowi. The sequence continues at coordinate 43,210,913 of NC_041056.1, read as the reverse complement.
TCGCCTGTTTCTGACAGAAAACTGAGAAAACAGCATTTTTCTAAAAAAAAAAACCTGTTAGTAAATTTGAAGCTATTTTTTTGCTTTAGGAACAACTCAACATCGGATTCTTTCTATAAACTACAAAAACAACACTGAGATCAAGCTTTTGACGGCAAAACTATCATTATTTTGCTATCTTGGTCAGAGTTGAATAGTTTTCTTATTGTATTTTGGCCGACCTCCAAGTCTCTCCCTCCGTCAGACTGCTCAGACGCAGCTTCCTCTTTGACCCTTAATTTTTTAAATCTTATTTCCTGATGATCACAACTCACTCAATAGTCCACAAAAGCCCAGTTAGGTGCAGACATAGTCTGGTCACGTGTGAGACGCTCTGAGCTTTTGGATAGTTTACTCTCAGCTCTGGTAGCGCCATTTTCAACTCCTTCCCTCCTTTCTCCACCTCTGCTATCAGCGCTAATCTCTCATCCAAAGAGCACTGTTGCCACCTACTGGCTGAATAAAATATTGTCTTAAGGCTTCACTGTACCCGTTCCCACTGACAAACATACGTGACGTCTTTAGACGTCATTGGCAGTTAATGTATTAATAACAGTTCATCATTCATTTATTGTTTTGATTTGTTCATCTATTAATAACGTTTCTATTCACCAGTTCATCAGTCATGTGACTTATGCGTTGCCCTTTTTTTTGTCCCGTAGTAAAAGTCCGCCCCCCTGTGTGTCCCCTCTGTGTGGTGAGATTAAAACATGAAGCTCTCGTTTCCTAGTTTCACTTAAATATTCAAATATCTAATAAACAGAACAAGATTTAATTATAAAACAGAAAAAAGCTGCTTGTCTGTTTTTTAGTTTTTCTGTATTTATGTTTTGGTTTTAAGTCAGTAAAACAAAAATAACCACATTGTTTATTTGTTATTTTGATTTGGTTTTAAAACAGAATAACCAAAGAACGAAGGGTACATGGATTAAAAAGCAATCTGAGAGTTACCATTGTGAACCAGGCTGGGGGAGGGGTCAGGGGTCAGGGGTCACTCACTGGCATCGTGTCGGTATCCAGGGTAGACGATACGGAACACGTAGTCTGCAGCCGTCTGCTCCTCGCTGTCCTGCTCCAGGAGCCGCACGGAGCTGCTCCTCTTCTTCAGCTTTGGAAACACTTTCCCCTGAAGACCACGAACCAACGCTTTAGAAACACATCATGATTCTGCAGGGTTGGGGTCAATTACATTTCTCAATTACAATTACATCTTCAATTATCTAACGGGTCAGTTTAACCCATGTTTATAATCAGCTGTAAAATACACTAATAAATATTATCTATCATCTAATTAGTTTCTCATCTATTGATTACCTTGTTAGGATTCATAATCAATGAATATATTGGTATTAATATTTATGGTGTGGGTGTCACTATAAACATAGATTTATTTATTACTGAAATGTTAAAATAATCATAAAGAGAAGTGACAGGTAGTGGGAAAAGTTGATTAGAAACATATTTTAATATTTATTAACTATATATGTGTAAAACACTGTAACAATGTTCACCAGTTTCTCATTTAATTTCATTGTAATTGAGTTTTTAATCAAATTTCCTGCAATTACAAACACAAAGTCAATTATCTGAACTCAATTACAATTTATTTATGAATAAAACAGCAAAAGTTTACAATTACAATGATAATTACATCGTAAATGTAATTAATGATCAATTACATGATTAAAATTATAATTGACCCCAGGGCAGCTGTGGCTACTATTGTAGCTTACCACCACTAAGTGTGGAATGAAAGAATAATGCCATGTAAAATGTGAAATAAAACATTCACATCTATATTAAATATATACACTATCATAACCTAACGATCCTTTGTCTAAATATCACTGTAATAATAAATGATAAACACATTAGTCTACTTTATATAAAACACTGCAGTCTTTAGTATTGACTGTTTTTTATTCACTTCCACAGAACGAACGTTTTCACATCAACCAAAAGAAATGAAATACTCAATTCTAAATAAATACATTAATGTATTTTACAGTACAGCAAATTCAGTTAAAGCAGAAATAAAACAAACAATACACTACTGTAAACACAAACAAACACAATTGTGTGTGTGTGTGTTTATGGATCCGTCTGTTGGGGTCTGAACACAGAATCTCATCAACATCACTAAACATTAGTAAAATATCCACTTCCTGTAGAACAGACTTACAGTCATGTGGTTTATGATCATAAATACACCATCTACAGGCAAAGTCCTGGATGATGGTTGATGAACCAGTGGTGGACCAGAGCAGTCTGATGGAAACCAACAACAACTGTTCTGTTCTATCCTGTACCACTGCATCATGAAGTACGGTAGCGTGATATGGTAGAGTACTGTAAATACTGTAGATACAGTCAGAGTAGAGCAGAGAGCTGAAAACATACTGTACCTGTTAATGTCATTATAGATGAAACTATGAACTGGTTTAGATTAGGATGGACTCATAGTCAGACCATAGTTTATCACATGCTCCACCAAAGATCATCTGATGTCCTTGCATGACCTCTTCAAACACGTCCTCCTCTTCCTCTTCCTCTTCCTCTTCCTCTTCCTCTTCCTGCTTCCATGCTTGCAAAGTTCTCAAAATGTCTAAACTGAGACCTTTTTGTAGCTGATGATTGATTGAATCATTTTTAAGTATTTTCAGTTGTGTATTGAGTATTTTTAATTACCCAGTGTTTGTTGTGTTTTAAATAGATGTGTTTTCATAATAATAATAAGTGTCTTATGTATGAAACAGTGTGTAGTGTGTAGTGTGTAGTGTGCCGTGTGTAGTGTGCCGTGTGTAGCGTGCCGTGTGTAGCGTGTAGTGTGTAGTGTGCCGTGTGTAGTGTGTAGTGTGCAGTGTGTAGTGTGTAGTGTGTAGTGTGCCGTGTGTAGTGTGCCGTGTGTAGTGTGCCGTGTGTAGTGTGCCGTGTGTAGCGTGCCGTGTGTAGCGTGCCGTGTGTAGCGTGCCGTGTGTAGTGTGCCGTGTGTAGCGTGTAGTGTGTAGTGTGCTGTGTGCTGTGTGTAGTGTGCTGTGTGTAGTGTGTAGTGTGCAGTGTGTAGTGTGCTGTGTGTAGTGTGCAGCGTGTAGTGTGCTGTGTGTAGTGTGCAGCGTGTAGCGTGTAGCGTGTAGTGTGTAGTGTGTAGCGTGTAGCGTGTAGTGTGTAGTGTGCTGTGTGTAGTGTGCAGCGTGTAGCGTGTAGCGTGTAGTGTGTAGTGTGTAGTGTGTAGTGTGTAGTGTGTAGTGTGTAGTGTGCTGTGTGCTGTGTGTAGTGTGTAGTGTGCAGCGTGTAGCGTGTAGCGTGTAGTGTGTAGCGTGTAGCGTGTAGTGTGTAGCGTGTAGTGTGCCGTGTGTAGCGTGTAGTGTGTAGTGTGTAGCGTGCTGTGTGCTGTGCGTTGTGTGCTGTGTGTAGTGTGTAGTGTGTAGTGTGCTGTGTGTAGTGTGTTGTGTGTAGTGTGTAGTGTGTAGTGTGCTGTGTGTAGTGTGTAGTGTGTAGTGTGTAGTGTGCTGTGTGTAGTATGTAGTGTGCTGTGTGTAGTATGTAGTGTGCTGTGTGTAGTGTGCTGTGTGTTGTGTGTAGTGTGTTGTGTGTTGTGTGTAGTGTGTTGTGTGTAGTGTGCTGTGTGTAGTGTGTAGTGTGCTGTGTGCTGTGTGTAGTGTGCTGTGTGTAGTGTGCTGTGTGTAGTGTGTAGTGTGCCGTGTGCTGTGTGTAGTGTGTAGTGTGTTGTGTGTAGTGTGTAGTGTGTAGTGTGTAGCGTGTAGCGTGTAGCGTGTAGCGTGTAGTGTGTAGTGTGCAGTGTGCAGGAACAAGTGTGTAACAGAAATACAACTAAAGTTTTAGTTTACAGTATGTTTACACTTTGTTCAAGGTATAATAACAATAACTATTAGTTATGTTACTTTGGTTTAAACAGGTGTCTATAGTTGAATTGTAATTGTAATTGAGTTCAGGTAATTGACTTTGTAATTGTAATTGTCATGAAAATTCTATAAAAATTGTCGATTACAATTGAATTAAAATGCAAACCTGTGGAACCATGTTACAGTTAGTTTTATGTGTTAATAATTATTAAAATATGTATCAGATAAAGTTTACCTGTCATTTCTCTTCACAATCATTTTACCATTTAAAATAAAAATTAATCAATATATAAATAAATCTATGTTTATAGTGACAGAAAAAAGACTCCACACCATAAATATTAATACCAATATATTCATTGATTATGAATCCTAACAAGGTAATCAATAGATGAGAAACTAATTAGATGATAGATAATATTGATGAGTGTATATTACAGCTGATTACAGACATGGTCAAACTGAGCCGTTAGCATTAGAGATGCTAACAGAAAGCTAACACATGAGGAAGGTTATGTTTAATAAGGTTAATTATTAAAGGCTCAGTAATTGTATTGTATTGCTAGTAATTGAGAACGTAAATGTAATCAACTTTCAGAAGAAAAGAATAATTGTAATTAGAAAAAATGTCAGTGACTGTAATCATAGTTGAATTGTAATTGAACATGGATAATTGAAGACATAGGTCCTCACCTTGCCTTTCTGGGACCAGAGGGGGGGTTCCAGCTGACCCCTGGGTAATAAACCCGTCTCCAGACAGGAGAGGAAGGCCAGGAGGTGACCCCCAGGAGGGAAGTGGAGGGGGGGCCGCTGGATTCCATCCTGACTCACTAGAACCAACGTCCCCCCACAATCAGCTGCAGCAGCGTCAGAGAGAAGAGCTTTAGATACGAGCAGAAACAGGAACACATATATATGAAAAATACAGCACATGATAATAATAATAATAATAATAATAATAATAATAACAATAACAATAATAATAATAATAACAATAATAATAATAATAATAATAATAATAATAATGATGAAAAAAATAATTATACAATAATAATAATAATAATAATATAACAGGATATTAAACTACAGCAAATAATATTTTAATAATAATAATACAATAAGATTGAAAAATAAAGCAAATAAACATTTAACTTGTGAACTCTGACAGTGATTCTCAAACTTTTTGCAGAGGTGAAATTAATGAATTAGAAGTATTGATGTTACTGTCATTAAGTTACTTTTATTGGTATTTGTAATTTTTGAGTATATTTATAAATCAGTTTTAAAAAAAGTAAAGTCATTAATTCTATTTCTACACCCAACCATTACTGAGTAAATTATTATTTATTATTTTAAATGATCAACAGACATTGTCAGATTAAATGTAATGTATGACATCATAGCTGACCAATCAGATTAAACCTAATGTATGACATCATAGCTGACCAATCAGATTAAACCTAATGTATGACATCATAGCTGACCAATCAGATTAAACGTAATGTATCACATCATAGCTGACCAACCAGATTAAACCTAATGTATGACATCATAGCTGACCAATCAGATTAAACCTAATGTATGACATCATAGCTGACCAATCAGATTAAACCTAATGTATGACATCATAGCTGACCAATCAGATTAAACCTAATGTATGACATCATAGCTGACCAATCAGATTAAACGTAATGCATCACATCATAGCTGACCAATCAGATTAAACGTAATGTATGACATCATAGCTGATCAATCAGATTAAACGTAATGCATCACATCATAGCTGACCAACCAGATTAAACGTAATGCATCACATCATAGCTGACCAATCAGATTAAACGTAATGCATCACATCATAGCTGATCAATCAGATTAAACGTAATGTATGACATCATAGCTGACCAATCAGATTAAACGTAATGCATCACATCATAGCTGATCAATCAGATTAAACCTAATGTATGACATCATAGCTGACCAATCAGATTAAACGTAATGCATCACATCATAGCTGATCAATCAGATTAAACCTAATGTATGACATCATAGCTGACCAATCAGATTAAACGTAATGCATCACATCATAGCTGATCAATCAGATTAAACGTAATGTATGACATCATAGCTGACCAATCAGATTAAACGTAATGCATCACATCATAGCTGATCAATCAGATTAAACGTAATGTATGACATCATAGCTGACCAACCAGATTAAACGTAATGTATCACATCATAGCTGACCAATCAGATTAAACCTAATGTATGACATCATAGCTGACCAATCAGATTAAACGTAATGCATCACATCATAGCTGATCAATCAGATTAAACGTAATGTATGACATCATAGCTGACCAATCAGATTAAACGTAATGCATCACATCATAGCTGATCAATCAGATTAAACGTAATGTATGACATCATAGCTGACCAACCAGATTAAACGTAATGTATCACATCATAGCTGACCAATCAGATTAAACCTAATGTATGACATCATAGCTGACCAACCAGATTAAACGTAATGTATCACATCATAGCTGACCAACCAGATTAAACCTAATGTATGACATCATAGCTGACCAACCAGATTAAACGTAATGCATCACATCATAGCTGATCAATCAGATTAAACGTAATGTATGACATCATAGCTGACCAATCAGATTAAACGTAATGTATGGCACCAAAACAATTAAAGTTCATAAATGTATCTAAACTCAGAGCCTGATAATTTTTTATTTATTTTGAAATGTAAGTATTTATTTTTAAGTTTCTAATGAGATGTTTAATGTATGTAAGGGACCCGTACCAAGATTTATTACCAACAATAAACTAAAGTAACTTTTACTGAGCACTATTTAATGAAGCTACTTTGTAGTAGATACTGTATATCACTACTCTTTACACCTCTGCTTATTTGTGTGTTTCCCAATGTGAACAAATCCAATATCGTGCATTGCGTGAAAATATATATACTTAATTGTATTAGTTAACTTATAATTAATTGTGTCGTGCATTTTTAGAATGACACATTTTGCATGATTTAATTGTAACTGAAATAAATAAACATTATTTTGCGTCACCCTAGTATCTCGTACCGATGTTATGGAGCTAACGTCTGCATAACGCTGACTAACTGTGGTTATTTGGCTCAAAGACGCTAAATAAATGTTTCTGTTGTCATAGCAACCACTGGCTTTACACTCCACTATCGTTCAGAAACTGTAGAATGACGAAACACACTTTTTGTTACATACGTTTACACTACGGGTGAACTTTAAACATGTAGCGTTAGCATTTAGCGTTAGCTCACTGATTAGAAATAACTCAGAACATTTACTTTACGCCTCATTCACCTGACAAACACACATTGTTCATTTATTAATATTATTATTTATATATACATAAACATACAAAGACTGAAATCATTGCAGACTCCTTGTTTTTGTGTGAAATACATTTTAAAAAGAAATTCTCTTCAACTGGTCAACCTTGTTTTTTAGAATTTATTTTATTTTTTATCTTTTTGGTCTCAACTTCCAAAAGTCTTGGTTTTGTCTCATTCTTGAGTAAAACATTATTATTTTTTATTATGAATGAGGAAAAAACCTAGAACGACGCTTGTATGGTTTTATAAATCCCAAAAATGGTGGAAAATGTGTTGAAATGAGATTTTAAAAACCACAGAAATTTTAAGGTTTAAGGTTGCAAATTAGAGTTGATAAAAACAGACAGAAAAAGTGGTTCAAAAGTGTCAATATTGGAATAATTACTTTAAACTGGTATATAATGGGCATGAAAAAGTGTGAATATGGTTAAATTTGCAAAAATAATCATAAAATTTGGTGAAAATAAGTTAAAAGTGAAAATAATGGTGGAAAAGTTGTTGAATTGGGATTTTAAAAACCATAGAAATTGGTCAAAAGTTGCCAAACTGACCGAAAAAAGTGGTAAAAAAAGGTTCAAAGTGTCGGTCATACTTTATGTGAAGTTCTATACATAAGGCTGACATCACTCTGTCATTATCTATCATTAGCATGACAGATTATTAATGCTAATGACAAGTGGCATGTTATAATAATGACAGCGTAATGTCAGCATGTATGTACTGTATAAAACTTCAAGTGTTACCAAAGTGTCAATATTGGAACAATTAGTTTAAACTGGCGAATAATGGACATGACAAATGGTGAATGTGGTTAAATTGGCAAAAATAATAATGAAATCTGGTGAAAAGAGGTTAAAAGTGACAATAAAGGGTCAACATATGTGACATTAGGTGTAAAAGTGGTGGATTTGTCTTGAAAGTGGAAAAATGCACAGAAAATGCATTGAAATGTGATGAAGAAGTGTCAGAAATGGGAGAAATGTAGCAAAAATACATTAAAACGAGCAAAAATATGGCAAAAAAAGTGATGAAAATAGGTTAAAATATGGTGAGTTTGGTGCAGATGTAGAAAAGGGGTAAAAAAAGGCAAAAATGGGCTCAAATTGTTCAGAACATATTCTTAGATTCTTGAAGCATCTGGCGAACCCCCTCCCAGTGTCTCGTGACCGCAAATGGGGTCCTAACCCCAACGTTGAGAATCCCTGGTGTAAAGAAAAGCACATGTGACTCACAGCGTTGGTGACAGTGGATGCAGACGATCTGACGCAGAGGAACAGTCAGGGCGTAGTCCCAGTAAATACTGAAATAGAATCACATCATCGTGAAGATTCTGCTTCCTGTGTGTGTGTGTGTGTGTGTGTGTGTGTGTGATCACCTCTTCTCCAGGTCACAGTCTCCCAGCGTTCCATTGATGAGCTGGTTGGGGGTCCACTTCAGTGTTAGGTTCTCTGCAGCCTGATGTAGAGACAAGTATCCACGCAGCACCTCCATGTCCTTCTTCTGCAGTGTGAGAAGATGAAGATCATGCTGTAAAAACACTAATGTGATAACAAGGTATAGATTTCTCATGAATATGTAAAGAAAACACACACACAGAGCTTCATTTGGGAGCAGGATCTGGCACCTCCCACATTTTCATTGGCACTTATAAGCATTTCATTTTTTCATAATTTTTTTTCCAGCACCTCATTTGTATTTATGTGTTTTTAATAAATATTTCAGTATTATATTAGGACAGATGTGTCTTTTATTGAGTTGAAATCACTGGAAATCTCATTGTCAACACAAAATGAAATGTAAAAACTGAGCATGAGTGAGGAAGAGAGGGGAAAGTCAGGCCACGCCCACAATACACCCAAAGTGTAATTTTTCACAAAAATAGTTTCTGTCAGTTTGAAAAATAGTAGAAAATGAATAAAAAAGGAAGTTGGATTTAAAGTGTTTTTTTAAGCCAATAAGTGAAGCTAAGCCTGAGGTAAAGGTTGTGGAAATCACAGAGTAGCAGCAACAGCAGTTAGCATAGCTAGCAGCGGCAATTAGCATAGCTAGCAGCGGCCGTTAGCGTAGCTAGCAGCAGCAGTTAGCATAGCTAGTAGCAGCAGTTAGCATAGATAGTAGCAGCAGTTAGTGTAGCTAGCAGCAGCCGTTAGCATAGCAACTAGCATCAGTTAGCGTAGCTAGCAGCAGCAGTTAGCGTAGCTAGCAGCAGCACCTGTAGATGATGCTAATACAGGAGAACCAACAGACAGGACACAGGAGGAGAACTATCCAGAGGACATGAGGAGGACTCAGGGACAGAGAGAAGTTAAAGTTCTGATATAGACATTAAGACTCAGGCTCAGTTCAAAGCTCAGATGATCTGCTGCTCTAGGTTTATGAAAGACAAGGCAGGCCTTGGCTGGAAATATGGAAAAAAGTTGCTAGGATTCAAAGTTCTCCTTCTGTTTTGGACAAATAAAATGTAAACACACTATATTTTCATTTTCTACTGATTCATTAGAGGAGTTATGGGTACATTGTATGGCTACATTAGCGGTGATTAGCGCTGTCCTTGGTGCTGAAACATGAGATGTGACAGATGTCACTCAGAGTGAGAGACGGACGATTGTCTGTGTTTCTTTAATGCTGACTCATCATTCTTTTATTAATCATTTAGATTCATTGGTTGTTTGTGTTCACGTTATATTATTGGTCTGTTCAGTTACAAAAGAAGCTTTAAAATATGTTTTATTCTGTAACATTTTTGTTTCTCTCTTAGTGCTGGAACAACACGTGGTGTTTGTTCTGATGATTTACACTTTAAACTCTGGTCATAATATATATTCATCTTAAAGATGGAAATCCTGGTTTTAATCACTAATAAAATGGTTCAAAGTGACAAAAAATGGTGCAAAAGGTGGTGAAATGGGATTTTAAAAACCACAGAAATTGGTTTAAAGTTGTAAATTAGAGTGGATAAAAACAGACAAAGTGGTAAAAAGGGTTCAAAGTGTCAATATTGGATAAAAAGTGTCAGAAATAGGGTAATGTAAATAAAAAAGTATGAACAATTAGTTTAAACTGGCAAATAATAGTCATGACAAATGGTGAATGTGGTTAATTTGCTAAAAATAATTATGAAATATGGTGAAAAGAGGTTAAAAGTGACAATAATGGGTCAACATATGTGACATTAGGTGTAAAAGTGGTAGAAATGGTTTATAAGTGATGAAAATATCTGGAAAGTGGAAAAAATGTGGAGAAAAGTCATTAAAATATGATGTAGAAGTGTCAGAAATGTGAGAAATGTAGCAAAAATACTTTAAAAGGAGCAAAAATATGGCAATAAAAAGTGATGAAAATAGGTTAAAATATGATAAGTTAAAGGGTAAAAATAAGCAAAAATTGGCTCAAATTGTTAAAAAAAATATTAAATATATATAAAATACAATTTTCTTGATAGCATCTGGTGACCCCTCCCAGTGTGGGGTCCTGATCCCAAGGTTGAGAACCACTTATCAGGATGAGCAGTAAGTTAAGGTGATAGTTGTACCGGCTGTACGAGGACGTTGTTTTTTCCATAAAGGAGGTGTGTTCTAGAGTTCTGATGAAGTGACTCCACGTATTCTCTGGCTGAGGCAGCAAAGCGGTCCTCACACATGCTGCTGCTGGACTGTCTCTTCCTGATCTACAAACACACACACGTGTAAATCACATGACATCATACAGCAGAACCAATCAGAAGTGTCCTCACTCCCAGGGCCGGCCGACGCCCAGCCAACAGCTCCTGGCCTCGGTGAGCGCCGTGGATACGATGACGCTGGACCAGCTCATTGGCTGAGGGATCTGTCCAGAAATGATCTGAGGTCTTCAGCTTGGTGTATTCTAGAGCACAGGGCCCCACTAACACACACACACACACACACACAAGAAAATTATATTTATTCATAATATATCAAATGTAATAATTATATTTTAGAGTGCTTGATAAATGATATATCAACATGCATATTTAGGATAAATGGTTAATAATTTGATTCAAATAGTTTCTATTCTAATGTAAATGTATTTAATATATTGAGTACTTGCTAAATTGTCTATTTACTATAATTGTGATGTCATATTTCTGTAAGCTGTTTTTTTATTGATGTGTTAATTGTTAATTATACTTTATCATGTATAGTTACACTGGTAATATTGGTATATGAAGTGTGGCGGGGTTCGATTTTCGTTCAAAAAGAAGATCATATGGCAAGTGGACTTTCATTTATTTTTCCATAAATGTTGCCGGTGCTCATTATTTACAGTGGAACACAAATATTTACATCAAGAGAAAAAAAAAAACCACAACCTGGTCCCAGCTCTACTACCAGCTGAGAGGCTTTCAGAAATGTCCAGGTACATTGGTCCACATGCACCTCCAGAGAAAGACTGCCCTCTATGCAGCTTCCTACACTGCTTTTAACAGGTTAGCCCCTCCCATGGGTGTGGTTTAAATTAAACCAAAAACAATTATTAAGGAATACAAACAAAAACAGAAACTGATTTTCTAATAAACAAATGCATTTTTCAAATCACATCCTAAATTAATCTCCATAGAAATGTAAAAACAATTAAGACAAAATAACTCCTGATCACATGATCTCCCACCCTGCGCTACTGCCTTACATAATCCCTTAGTTAACTCCGCCCCGTTTTGTCCGTCAGCTGCTCAGAGACGTCATGTGACCGGTAAGAGTTTCCGTGTGTGTGTGTGTGTGAGAATGTGTGAATGTTTGTGCAGCAGGTGAACCTAGAACAGTCAAGTGTTCACCCCTGGATGACTCTAGCAACAGTTGGAGAAGAAGGAGATTAGTTAAATGATGATGTGAGGAGAAATACGGAGGGAGAAAGAGAATGTGTGGGACGTGTGTGTGTGTGTGTGTGTGTGCGCTGCTGCTCGGTTAGTGACGGCGCTGCTCCGTCACATAAAGGTTTTTCACCATAAATAAATTAAAATAAAAGAAGAAAATAAATGAAAAAACCTTATTAATTATTAGTGAATTGTGTGAAAAGTGTGCATACTCAAAGCCAGGATTGAACAACTAGATTGTAGTTGAGTATAAATAGTATATACTCACCTAACAAGGCTGCCAGGATGGGCCCAAATACAGAGTCATGCATCAGAGCCTCCCGTTCATAGTATGTACTACATCAAACAACACAAACATACTGTATCATGTACTCACACAGGAAGCACAGCTTCTTTTATTGTGGTGGGTCAAAATAACATTCTCCTTCAAAGTAAAACCCACGACCCCAATCTAAAAGAGTTACCTGGAGTTGTCCACAATGTACTGAACTATTTTATCCAGAACCTTCTCAAAGAGAGCCGTGCGGACCCAGATGTGTTTGATGGCCTGAGCAGAGAGAGGCTGATGGGGGCGAGTGGTGGTGGACGAGCCTTGTCTCCTCAGAGGTTCATGACCCAGACTCTGAGTTCTTCTGCTGCGGCAGAAAAACACGACAAGAGAAGAGAAATGAAAATTAACTGGACACGTTTGCGTTGCCGCGACAACGCAAAAAAATAACTGATAACTCCTTCAGCTGTACAGCATGTGTTCAATGTCAATGATAGCTGTAAACAGCATTACGTTAAGTCATTTAACAGTTATTTACAGACATTGTGCAGGGCAAGATTTCAACCAGTTTCCTCATGATGATTGCTCAAAGGACGGTAAAAGTCCTACTTGTGGAAGCAAAGTAAGAAGTAAATGCTAAGCATTCTCACTAAAAGTGTAATAAGAAAGAAGTTTTAACTATAAATTATGGCTGTAGCTGCAGAATTAAAACTTTAACAGCAGTTTTTCCTCAAAGTTCATGAGCAACAGCTGTCACACTCTAACAGACCTAATCAAGCACTCAAAGAATGAAAAAGCAGCAAAATTTGCATAAAACCTTAAATTACGATAAAAGTAAGAGTTAGCATTTTATAAATTAAATATTTTCATTGTCTCTGAGCAGCAGAACATGTTCATCTGTGAATGTTGTTTAAGATTTGCATTAATTGTGTCCTAATCTACAAATTACCTAGAATTGAAGATGAAAAAATTGACAACATTTTGGTGCTAAAATTGTGTCTCTGAGTTAAAAATGGACAGATACTGGAGCAGTTTACAGTAAAAGCATAAAACCTAATATTACATTAAAGGTATAGGTGTGAGCATAAAAAACATAAAACAGAACACCTGTGCTTTTTAAATGCAGTTGTTTTAAGTTTTAAATCTGGCCCTTACAGCATCCAATTCAGCCGGCAGGAGAAAGTGAAAATGACAGAGAAAACATGAATCATTGTGTAAATGAATGTCATCAATATTTACACATAATTTCACAGTTTTCCCTGTTCTTATATTACATGATTACAGTTTTTTTTTTTTTACTGTTAAAAAGTTGAAAAAATTCAAAATTCTTAAATTTCCTTTAATTATGACATAACATCTCATTTAAAGCCAAACTAAGTAACTTTTTCACCTTAATAAATCCTCCTCATAGTCCCTGTGAGGGTAATACTGGTGTTTATGGGGTGATTGGGGGGTCTTACACCCCCCCCTGCTGTCTCTGGACAGAAAACCACACCTGCAAGTTTCCTGCCTCTGACCCAGTGGCAGACGTACTGCTTTACAGCAGTCCAATACAAACTAATGCTAGATCATGACCAGCACCGTGGCTGCATACGGTTGTCTACTAAAAAAAAAGGCAGAGAAGACCTTTGTCTGAGGAACGGAGCAACTCCATCAGTGACAGCTCAGCAGCAGCACACAGCAATCACACACACACTGTCGTCACAGCAACAGGCACGCGCATACACTCACAACCCAGTGCTCTATCAGGCAGCACACACACAAATATCAATCGATTTATCCATTTAGCCATCCATCCATTTTCACAGGCGTTTTGTCAGCACATAAACAAACATTTCCACACTCCTTTCCATATTTTACTTGTTTCTGTTCCTCATACTGTATATGTATATGTTTATGTATATGTATATGTGTGAAAGCACCCTTAGTGTAACTTGTTTTAGGATTGTTCAGTGATCGGTTGCTACTGTCTTGGAAGAGCAAAGGTGCTGTGGGGTGGAGCAGGGGGAGTGTTTACGACAGTGACATAACCAAAGGAACCTTTAGGGGGAGCTCTAAGCTTGTTGGGACTGATATCTGGTACTTACTGCTTGGATATTGATGGTTTCTTACATATTTAGTATTTCATATATATATGTAGAAGTGTAAACTAAGCACAATAAATGTGGAAATGACTGGTTTTCCAGCATAAAATCTGTGGCCCACTTGAGATCAAACTGGTCCGTATTTGGCCCCTGAACTAAAATGACTTTGACAACCCTGGTTTATGGGATTGATTTAATATTTAGATTAACATTTGTGAATGTCTGTGACTTTTGCAGATTGTCAAACATTTGGAAAAAAATGTTTTTCAGAATTCTGCCTAAAACCTGTGAAGGCTTTGTTTGTTTGTTTGTTTATTTATTTAATTTTAGACATTAAAACTAATTTCTTTCTCCCGCACATGAAACAAAAGAAAACAATGAATGAAAAAGAACAGAAAGTAGTCAAACATAAAAAAATAATGACATTAAATAAAGTCAAACACTGTCATTGTCACATCTCATTTAAAACAACAATAAAGCTTCTGTCTCACATTTATGTTGTAAAGTGCCTAAATCAACCAAAAACACGTAGTTTGTGAATGAAGGCGGTCTGAAGCAAAGGAGGCGGGGCCATGATGTCACAGAACATGAAGTTTTCCAAAAGCTTGTAAATGTCATTGAAATCCATGAAAATGATAAAGTTCACTTTTAATTTACCAACGTTGATAACAATGTAACAGGTTGATTTGATCAGATTATTGATCAGATTATTGATCAGATTACTGATCAGATTATTGATCAAAATTACTCCTGGATGAAGATCGGACACATTTTTCTGTTTGAGTCACAGTTAAAAATCTCTCTTTTTCTTCTCATATTATTAATGTTTGTTTGCGTGGAAAACATTTTTATTAACTTCTTACATTCCTGCATTCAGAAATAATCAGTGCACATCATCATCATCTTCATCATCATCAGTCATCACCGTTTCACTTGTTATTTACTCTGTAGTGGATCAATCTGTGGTTTTACGTTCTACATTAGGGCTGGGACGATACCATTTTGTCACGATTCGATTAAAATTGTGATTCAGATTTTACATGGATTGCGATTCTACAGTGACAATTATCACGAGTGAGCCATACTTTAGATTCAAATCGCACAGGTGCGGGTTTAATCTCGGGTGTCGCTTTGTCCGCCATCTTTGTCCGCCACCTTTGTCCGCCATCTTTGTCCTCCACCTTTGTCCTCCATCTTTGTCCTCCATCTTTGTCCTCCATCTTTGTCCTCCATCTTTGTCCTCCATCTTTGTCCTCCATCTTTGTCCTCCACCTTTGTCCGCCACCTTTGTCCGCCACCTTTGTCCGCCACCTTTGTCCGCCACCTTTGTCCTCCATCTTTGTCCGCCATCTTTGTCCGCCAAAAGGGAAATCACAATTGCTGCTAGTCTTTCTTGCGTGTGCTATCACCTATTGGTGCATTACCGAACCACCACTCAGCGGTCGTCTACCAAAATGTGAAAAATACAATAAGAAAAACACTAACTAAATATAAAAAAAATTGTTTCTCCACCCATATTATAACCCCTCCCCCTCCAGGAAAAGGAGTGGATGGCACGAATAAAACATAATCAAATGGAACACATTATGTCCTCTCTAGAACTCGTAAATGTGAACATGTTAGAAATGCTGATGGCCAATCCTTTGGCGTGCTTGTGTGACTCCTCCCACCACTCCGTAGCCGAGCTCATGCTACTTTATAAAGACGAGAAAGAGCGTGGGGGCGGGGCGTTCACCGGTACATACATAGACTGTAGAAAATACATACATAACACTGTGCGAAAGACGCTGACATGTTCACCTTCGTGGGCGTGTCTGTTTACACGTCAATCATGGCAGAGAGCTTCCTGGAGGCGTGGCTTCTCCAGCTCAGTGCCGTGTCATATTTGTCATCAAAGTGGGAACAAGTCATCAAATTATAGTGATGTGTTTGTGTTCACCCTGTAGTAAGAAAGGAGTAAATCACCCTCTGACTAACGATTGATGGAATCAATGAAAAACACTTTAATCATGTTTATGAAGTCATAATAACACTTTATCATGTTTAAAGCATAGAGATGTTAATTTACTGTAACATGAACCTTTTAAGTACAGAGGGAGAATAGAGCCCTACAATGATTTAATACTGGGATGTGAACAGAATCATTTAAAGAGTGTCTGTTCTATTCATTCATTACTGACAATATAGATTTATTATCTTTACTTCAGAAACACTTTAGTTTTATGGAATCTTCGAGTTTAGTTTTAGAGATATTGTGAATCTCTAGGCAAAAAATCTTTGAGAATTTCAGTACTTTAAACAAGAGTTAAAGAAAAGGTCAGTAAAGTCTATTTTTACTGAGTCCAAAAATAAAAGCTTGTATTAGTTTGTCTGAAATAACTTGAATGAACAGTAGAAATGTGGGGATAAGCAGTAAAACAGTCAGGTAGATAGTTAAAGCTATAGTAAACTGCATATTTTGTTTATTTAGGTAAACATTATGAAACATTTTGCATGCACAATAAAGAATACCTAAAAAATTTGCTGCGTGCATTTGCCATTTTCCTCTGGACTTATAATAACAAACACTGAGAGCTTCTTATTGTGTCACAATGTTACATTTTCTCTGGTATGATTCTGAATGGTTTTAATATCTCAACTATTTGATTGTGTTTCCTATCACATGTAGCAGCAGTAATGAAAAGCCCGTTGTCATGGCAACCAGCGTTAATGGGAGTCAGAGCCCTGAGGTAGGGAGAGTACGTAGGGTGAAGTCAGTCCTCATGAATATAATCGGCTTTAGACTCGTGTTACATCAGGGAAATAAAGACCAATCAGCTAGCTAACCGCTAAGCTAACTGCTAAGATAACCGCTAAGCTAACTGATCAATGTGGAGAACACGGAACAGGTTTGACTTATTGTGTGTGTGCGTGTGTGTGTGTGTGTGTGAATGTGTGTGTTGGTGTGTGTGAATGTGTGTGACTGTGTGTGTGTGTATGTGTGTGTGTGTGTGACTGTGTGTGTGACTGCGTGTGTGTGTGTGTGTGTGTGACTGTGTGTGTGTGTGACTGTGTGTGTGTGTGTGAGAATGTGTGTGACTGTGTGTGTGTGTGTGTGTGTGTGTGACTGTGTGTGTGTGTGACTGTGTGTGACTGTGTGTGTGACTGTGTGTGTGTGTGTGTGTGTGTGTGTGTGACTGTGTGTGTGTGTGTGTGTGCGACTGTGTGTGTGTGTGTGTGTGTGACTGTGTGTGTGTGTGTGACTGTGTGTGACTGTGTGTGTGACTGTGTGTGTGTGTGTGTGTGTGAGACTGTGTGTGACTGTGTGTGTGTGTGACTGTGTGTGTGTGTGACTGTGTGTGTGTGTGACTGTGTGTGTGTGTGACTGTGTGTGTGTGTGTGTAAGGTAGTGTGGCTTTCAGTGGCTATTTAAAGTGAATGAAGAAACATCTCAGGCAGGAAGTTGCAAAATCTGTGTCCATTTTATTTACAGTGCCTCCCAAACATCTACAGAGTGCTGGTACCATGATGTGTCTTCCTCCAAAGACCAAGCACAAATGGACCAACCCTGAACAAAGCACACACCCATTGGCCCATCCCCTTACTGGGCGTAGCTCCTGGTGAGGTCACCAATGACCTCACCAGTCTGGAGTATAAAACCAGGAAATGTTGACAGCACTCCCCTTTTAGGTGCCACATGGAGCAGGTAAGGATGAATGTAGTTTAGTAAATGTGTATGTGGAACAGAGTGTGTGCTGTTCAACTACAGGGACAAGTGGAGTTTAAGACTCACTTCGTCACAGTGTGTGTGTGTGTGTGCGTGTGTGTGTGCGTGCGTGCGTGTGTGTGTGTGCGTGTGTTGAAGCCAGCAGGTGGCGCTATAGCCAAGGTCAACACGTTTTGGCCTCTAACTCCCACACCGTATGTCGCACATTCAAAAACTTCATATCCACAGATTCCCTGACGAGCACTGAATCAGCTGGTGGGCCACGCCCATTTCCGCCTCTAACTGTGTGGCGGAAAAACTGGAAAAGCTACTTTTTCGAATTCCTCCTTGGGGTTTTGTCCAATCAGTGTGAAACTTGAAACGTAGAGTCTTCAGGACCCGACGGCACCAGACGGGTCGGGTTCAGACAGATATTGAGAAGTAGTGGTTGGGTTTGGTCACATAGTGTGGTTTACGTTACAGAATTCCTCCTTTCCAGCACCAACAGCTGATCCACAATGGATGTAAAATGTAGTGTAATGGTAGAATGATATGCACATTATAATTCTGAGCTTATGTCAGTATAGATACCTATATATATATATATATATATATATATATACATGTGTTGTTCCCACAGACATTCTCTCTTAGTGTCAGAACACTAATAATCTCATAACAAAGTGTGTCATGAGCTGTAAAAACTTAGTCCCTCCCCTCTTCAGTGTGATTAGCCAATAGCAGCCTTTCTGATCATTTTGTCTTTTCCAGCCTATAAGAATTATTTACAATAGTTACTGTGTTTTTCATTTTCCCCCAACAAGACCTTTTCATCTGAACCCATTTTCCATGTCAGCTCTGGAATCAAATCGACAAAATATATAGTTTGGTTTATTTTGAATTTATTTCATCAGACATTCAGTGTATGCTTGAATATTTCCATAACAGGAGCAGAGGACAATTTTAAAGAAATACACCAGTGAAACATTCTTTTCCCAAGGTCTGGTATCAGCTGTGCATCGCTGCCACAACGACACTAAAATCGATGTTACACGTCTAATGCTAGTCTTTTTTAACTCGAGGAATCGAGTCATTTGACTGAATTCTAGAGAACGTGGAACGTGCTATTTGTTGTATTTTTAAATACATTTCAATCTAACTGTTACTGTTTTAATATTATTACTGTATTTTAATATTATGTAAATAATGAATAATTATTTAATAATTGTAATAGTGTAAATCAATATAACAATCAAATTATAACCCCCAGCACAGTAGATAATAACAGCTGTTCGTGGTAGAAGTATCTCACTAGCTGATGAAGACTTCCATCATCTCCACTTTTCACAAAGTGAGTCAAAGATCTAGTGAAGTTCTTATTTTTCCACCATGTGCTGATAATAGAAGTATAAAAGTGATGGTGCACTAACCTGGTGAGGTCCGCCTGCTGCTGCAGCTGCTCCTGGACCTTCTGACAAACGTTTCCTGCAGTTTTATAAACTTTTCCCACCTTCGTGAAGAGAGCAGCTATCTTGTCGCTACGCAGGAATCCAGCTGCTCGTCTCTTCAGCTGATGACCCAGACACACCTCGATGGCAGCTGAGGAACACACACACACATTGATTAAGATACGCCCAGTCACAGCAGCCCCGCCCCCACATGGAGCTGTCAATGAAAGCCAGTCCCTCCTCCGTCTTTTCTAGGAGGGGCGGGGCCAACAGTGACGGTTAGTGATGTCACTGATCAAATCTCAACCAATAGAAACATTCTATTGTAATAGCAGCGTTTAACCCATAGAGGGCAGTCACTCTGACTAAAAACACTACATTTAAATACTTAGACTAAAATGTAAAGAGTGAGACTAGGATCAATAAACCACATGAGTTCAAACCTTATACACTTTATTTACCTTTATTTCAGCATCTTTTTCTTGCTATTGTTAAAACAAATTCAATGGATTAAAGCAGGTGTTCTCAACCTTGGGGTCAGGTATCACTGAAAGAGGGTCGAAAAAGACTAAGAATAGTTTTTGAACAGTTTGAGCCCATTTTTGTTTATTTTTACAATTTTTCTGCTACACCAAACTCACCATATTTTAACCTATTTTCATCACTTTTTCTTGCCATATTTTTGCTCCTTTTAATGTATTTTTGCTACATTTCTCCCATTTCTGACACTTCTACATCACTTATAAACCCTTTCTACCACTTTTACACCTAATGTCACATATGTTGACCCATTATTGTCATTTTTAACCTCTTTTTACCAGATTTCATCATTATTTTTTGTCAATTTAACCACATTCAGGATTTGTCATGTCCATTATTTACCAGTTTAAACTAATTGTTCCAATATTAACACTTTGAAGCCTTTTTTGCATTTTTTCTGTCTGTTTTTATCCACTTTAATTTACAACTTTTAACCAGTTTTTTTAAAATCCCATTTCACCTCCTTTTCCACCATTTTTGGTCACTTTGAATCATTTTATTAGTGATTAAAACCATGATTTCCATCTTTAAGATGACTATAATAATAATAATAAACGTTCCTGGATAACAGTGGATATTATTCAGATGAATAAATAAATGTGGTTATCACAGATTCATAGAACAATGACCATCATTTTACTGACTTTATGGATGGACCCCAAAAATGTCTCCCCTTTATTCCTCCTTATAGATGGTCCTGTCTCCACATGAACAATAAATGTATTAACCAATGAGAAATAAATAAAACGCTCACAGGCAGAAAACAAGTCCCAGAGGAATGAGGTCATCATTCACTAGTTTTATTGACGTCTTCAGTCACGATGTTTAACGGCCGATGTTGACGATGACATTACTGAAGATTTTTTTTTTTACCAGTTATTGCCTTAGTAACAACAGTTTAATATTCAGCTGAAATCTCCCATTATTAGACTACACTGAGAAAAAACCCCTCAATGCCGAGAATTCCCAAACTAATTTGTCAGAGAAACACATTTTAGTTTTTTATTAGAGACATCCAGCATCCTCTAATGATCTGAATATTAGACTCTATAGTTTTTCTTCACTTATTGCTTTTCTTAAAGGCAGAGATTAGAGCGACTGGTTCTGTCTGTGTAACACCTTCACATCAGCTCCAGGAACATGAACTTATGCTGCTACGTTTAGATATGACCTTTTTATCAACAGGTCTCTCTCTTGTAATAAATCATGTGAAAATCTTCCATTGTGCTTGTGAATTGTGTAATGAATTTATTTTTGAGACAAACGTAAAGCAGTTTCACACACTGAGACCCAACCCACATGTGTGTAAAGCTCCACCCCTCCAACATGGGGCAGTACTGAAGTCTCTGATGAACATTAATGTCATTTACCGATACAAAAACAAATGCTGCAACAATATCTACAAAGCAACATTTTAAATTAAAATCAACTCCCACGAAGCACAGCAACGACTTCTCTGGTTCTGCTGTTTATTGTGTTGTGGTCTGTGCATCAGTATTAACGGTATACCAGGGACTCATGCAATGAAGAAAGGCTCCACGCTGTTTAGAATGCAAAAAAAAAAAAAGTTACTGCATTATTTTTCTGCTACTAATTCATTGCAATTATTGTGTTAAAGTCCAAGCCCTAAAAGTAATACGTTATAATCATGAATGTGGTTAAATTGACAAAAATAATCATGAAATCTGGTGAAAAGAGGTTAAAAGTGACAATAATGGATCAACATATGTGACATTAGGTGTAAAAGTGGTAGAAATGGTTTATAAGTGCTGAACATGTCTGGAAAGTGGGAAAAAGGTGATGAAAATGCATTGAAATGTGATGTAGAAGTGTCAGAAATGTCAGTATGTCAAGAAAAAGTGAAAACAGGTTAAACTAGGCAAACCTGTATTATATACTGTATGGCCAATATATATTTGGCAATTTGAAAAAATTGGTAAACATGACGACCTGTGTCTGGATTTGTTGATTAGTTTGTTCTTTTTACTAATGAAATTTAAAGTAATAATGCAGGAAAAACAGAAGACTGACCTTGACCTTAAATATGACATTGAGCAAAAGTCAAGGTCACACGTTATAAGGAAAAGTTGTTCAATGGTACCAGTGTGAGCACTGTAACTCAGTTTGTGACCAAGTTTTTTTTTTGTTCTTTTTGGTGACATCATGAACTTTGACCTCTACCTATCATTTTACTGGTAGGTCGTACAGCTTTGGTCCAATGAAATAAAATACTCCCCTTGAGATGAGCTTTTCATAAATGTAATGTAACTTGTACGATAAATATTAGTAGAGATATGAAAAAGTTTGGTTTTTGACACTTGATAAGACCTTGACCGTGACCTTGACAAAAAAGGTCAACTGCACATCGTTAACATTGTCCCTATGAGATGATATACATGTTATTAGTGCTGCATTAATAGACTAGGAAAAAACTGGGCTCAGATTGTAAAAAAAAAAAAAAAACCTTTTACGTGCACTGTTATGTGTTATGATTGATTTTTAAGATGTTGAATGTTTTCTGTTGCACTTTTGAATCCTGTAATGCCTTGTGTGTGAAATGCACTATACTTGCCTACTTTACATGTATCTCCATAAAATGATGGTTCTTCCACAGACTTCTGGATCATCTCACAGGTAGAACATACAGTATCTACTGACCAAAGGCTCGTTTCCTTTCACACACTCTGACCCAAAGTGATAAACTACACTCCACAGAAACTATAGGATAAGGACAAGTACAGTGTAGGATGATGATTCTCTTTTCCAAGAGGTAGAAGTCTCTAACAAAGACAAATACCTGGGGGGGGGGGGGGGGGGGGGGGGTGTAAATGGACTGTGTCTCCTGAGCTTTACTACCATCACACTTTGCCACAGTTGGATATGAAAAACTGAGGAGGAGGAGAAAAGGTCAAAGGTTTCCTTCAGTTGGCATGGCGACTAAAGTAGGTTTGCCTTCAGTTGCCATTGGAGATCCTGTCTGTGTGTGATTAACGGTAGTAGCAGTAATTATTTAACTCTTATCCTCTCTGTGCTCTTTAAAACTTGACTTTTTGGACCATTCACTGACAATAACTACAGTCACACATCTATTATTGATTTATCATTCAACTAATCACTTATGGACTAGGCCCCATTCTCAGAGGTGAACATTTAGGGGTCAAAGTGTGGAAGCAGGTTTATTTGTTCACTCAGGGCACGTAAGCCGTTTCTGGCTGTATGCTATTCTACACCTATACTTAAGTCAGTCACTGCGCACCTTCATCCCAGTTCCACACTGTGGGTGGAGCCTCCCTGAAATGTGGGCGTTCCCATTCAAATCTGGCCTTACGGGCATCCTCCCGTCTGCTTCACAATTGCTTTGTACTTACGCACTTCTAACCCTGGAATAAGTGCAGCGCCCCCATAAGGTGAAACATTATATTGCATTAGAAATATGGACTTAGTTGCATTTGAAGCCACACAGACGCATCACACACTGTCACGCTTTAGAGCAGGTACTATATTGATGATGATGATGATCATTTCTGACTGCAGAGATGGAAAAAGTTCATGAAATCAGGTTTTCCACACAAACAAATGTTAATTTGTCGTAGTATGAGGGAAAAAAGGAGATTTTAACTGTGACGCACACAGAATGCAGCCAATCCTCACACACACAATAATCTGATCAAATAAACCTGTTACATTGTTTACCAATGGCGTATATATACGTGTATACCAAGACGTTTAAAATTAAAACTTTATCATTTTCACAGATTTCAATGACATTTACAAGCGTTGAGAAAACTCCATGTTCCGTGATTTCTAGACAGTCCAAAAAATAATGACATCATGGCCCCGCCTCCTTTGCTTCAGACGTCCTTCATTCACAGACTATGTGCTTTTTGTCTACTTATGCGCGGTGGGCGTGTCAGGAACCTGGAGAATACGTGTAAGAGAGCTGTGCGTAACTACAGGTGAGTAAAAAGTGCTTCAGTCCAGACGTGAGAATAGAACCCATAGTGTATAAATGCTGATTCAGAATATCAATGTTCATGAGCTGTAACTAGAGTCCTTTACTTCTTAAATTCATTCATTCATTTTCAGACACACTTATTCCTGTTCAGGGTGGGGGGAGGGGGTCTGCCGGTGCCAATCTCCAGCTCTCATTGGGCGCTGGGGGGGTACACCCTGGACAGGGCGCCAGTCCATCACAGGGCACTTCTTAAATGAAAAATCTAAATTGCTGCCAAAACATCAGATTTTGTCCAATCTTTAGCATTTTAGTCAAATCAGTTTGAGATGTCCTTAAAGTCAGTTAGAGTCAGAGAGAGAGAGGAAAATTAAAAACATTAGGTTTTATAATGTTTGTTTTTAATTCAAGATGATTATCACAGCAGCAACTCACAAAACGACAACAAACACACACAATAGGAAAGAAATATACTGAATAATTAAAAAAACAGACAAACAACAACAAAGTACACAAAAACACCAAAAACACACACAGTAAGAGAGAAAAATACTATTATCAGCAACACATGAAACAACAAAACACACAAATGTCCTACGTTATGACTCTAGATGTGATTCATCTACGTTAGCTGGCTTCAACTAACCAAACATTCCCTGTCAGACAGGAGCTGTCAATCACCTATGATCACAACACGCTAATTTAAGCCTAGCTACGTGCACGTGCACATGAAAAGGGCGGAGATTGCAGCGTCTGACCAATCAATGGAGAGAACAGTCAGACCTAGCATCTTTACAATGAATGAACAGTTTATGATCTTAAATAAATATAATAAATATAAATCCATGATGACAGTGAACAGCAACAGTGTTAATGCAGCACACAGCAGGAGGCGGAGCTTTTATACTCGCTCAGATCTGATCCACTTCATAACTTGGTCCTGACCAGGTTGATGAAGTTTAAAATGATGAATAATTCAAATCCATAATTCAGACCAAAAACAACCTGTTGTTACAGAAAAGACAGGAATGAAAGAACTCAGACAGGAAGCTGCTGATACTGTTAATGTGTAAAAGTGTGAGATTATTTATTATAATAATCCATAAGATGATAAACGTACAGAGCTCTGCAGTTAAACTTTATTACATCACACACGTGTTTCTATTCATATAGATCTATTTATCACACACTGGGATGAGAACACATAGTTTATGTTCCTGTTGATAAAATCAGACCCAGTGTATGAATAAATGAATGAATGAATGTCTTCAGTCGTCCACATACTGTATGATAGAAACACAGACTTCATCAGCTGACTGTGAATCTTTCCTAAATGATGTCATCAGTAAATGAAAGGATTGCATTTATAATTAATAATTATTTCCTCAACTCAGATGTCAGATCTGCACCAACCAGGATCTTCTAAGAATAGGCAGGTCGTTTTCTAAGAGATCTGATTGGTCAGGAGGCGGGGCCAGGACTCTCTAAGATCCTAGCCAGAGAAAAACCTGGTCACGACCAGTTTAGCCGTTCAGCATTAGTTGCCATAGTGATTAAGCTCCAACTAGCTTTGTAGTCACTCATTCATTCCGTCATTATGCTCTATAGTTGTTTTTAAATAGTTTTCAGAGCAAAATGTTGTAGTTGGACAAAGGTGAGAAATAAGAGAAAGAGGAACGAGAACCACTGGTTTAGACCGTGGATGACAATGTTGACCAGCTGTAACTGGAACCTTTACCTTTTAAACTAAAAATCTAAATTGCTGCCAAAACAGCAGATTTTGTCCAATCTTTAGTATTTTACAAACAAACAGGTGATATTCAGAGTTAAATTATATTACAGTAAAAACTCTGAGGAGCACAAATACCCCATAATGCCACATATTATGCAAAAGTAATCAATGATGATATTAACAATAATTGTGAAATAAACCATTCATTTGAGTTCATGCAGACAGTCCTGACCTGCTCTCCTGTGGTTCTACATGGAGGTGGATCCACTATGATCACCGTGCTCCCCTAATGGTTCTGTAACTCACTATGTCTACGGCCACCCATTTTCTGTGATCGGGAAAAATCTAGTGATATACCAAAATTCCGACCTCTGAAAATGACCCAAAAGTGGACGTGTATTTACGAGTATTAACATGTTTACGTGTGTACGAGTGTTAACATGTTTACGTGTGTTTACATGTGTTTATAAGTGTTAATTTGTTTGTGTTTACAAGTGTTATCATGTTTACATGTGTTTAAAGAGTGTTAGCATGTTTACATGTGTTTACGTGTGTTTATGTGTTTATTTGTGTTAACATGTGTGTGTTTACGAGTGTTAATATTTTTATGTGTGCTTATGTGTGTTTTCGAGTGTTAACATGTTTACATGTGTTTACGAGTGTTAACATGTTTACATGTGTTTACGAGTATTAACATGTTTACGTGTGTTTACATGTGTTTATGTGTGTTTACATGTGTTTACATGTATTTACGAGTGTAAACATGTGTTTACGTGTGTGTTAACATGTTTACATGTGTTTACGTGTGTTTATGAGTATTAACATGTTTACGTGTGCTTACGAGTGTTAACATGTTTACATGTGTTTACATGTGTTTATAAGTGTTAATAAGTGTTAACATGTTTACAAGTGTTAACATGTTTACAAGTGTTAACATGTTTACATGTGTTTATGAGTGTTAACATGTTTACGTGTGCTTACGAGTGTTAACATGTTTACATGTGTTTATAAGTGTTAACATGTTTACATGTGTTTACATGTGTTTATAAGTGTTAATGTGTTTACAAGTGTTAACATGTTTACATGTGTTTATGAGTGTTAACATGTTTACATGTGTTGACAAGTGTTGACTTGTTTATGTGTGTTTACAAGTGTTAACATGTGTTTACGTGTGTGTTAACATGTTTACATGTGTTTATGAGTGTTAACATGTTTACATGTGTTGACAAGTGTTGACTTGTTTACGTGTGTTTACAAGTGTTAACATGTGTTTACATGTGTGTTAACATGTTTGCATGTGTTTACAAGTGTTAACATGTGTTTACAAGTGTTAACATGTGTTTACGTGTGTGTGAACATGTTTACGTGTGTTTACATGTGTTTATGAGTGTTAACAGTTTTACGTGTGTTTACAAGTGTTAACATGTGTTTACGAGTGTTAACATGTTTACGAGTGTTAACATGTGTTTACGTGTGTGTTAAAATATTTACGTGTGTTTACGAGTGTTAATATTTTATGTGTGCTTATGTGTGTTTTCGAGTGTTAACATGTTTACATGTGTTTACGAGTGTTAACATGTTTACATGTGTTTACAAGTTTACATGTGTTTACAAGTGTTAACATGTTTACATGTGTTTACGAGTGTTAACATGTTTACGAGTGTTAACATGTGTTTACGAGTGTTAACATGTTTACATGTGTTTACAAGTTTACATGTGTTTACGAGTGTTAACATGTTTACATGTGTTTACAAGTTTACATGTGTTTACAAGTGTTAACATGTTTACATGTGTTTACAAGTGTTAACATGTTTACATGTGTTTACGAGTGTTAACATGTGTTTACGAGTGTTAACATGTGTTTACGAGTGTTAACATGTGTTTACGTGTGTTTACGTGTGTTTACATGTGTTTACGTGTGTGTTAACATGTTTACATGTGTTTAGATGTGTTTACGAGTGTTAACATGTTTACATGTGTTAATGAGTGTTAACATGTTTACGTGTGTTTACATGTGTTTACGAGTGTTAACATGTTTACATGTGTTAATGAGTGTTAACATGTTTACATGTGTTTATGAGTGTTAACATGTTTACATGTGTTAATGAGTGTTAACATGTTTACGTGTGTTTACATGTGTTTACGTGTGTTAACATGTTTATGTGTGTTTACGAGTGTTAACATGTTTACATGTGTTAATGAGTGTTAACATGTTTACGTGTGTTTATGTGTGTTTACGAGTGTTAACATGTTTACATGTGTTTAAAGAGTGTTAGCATGTTTACATGTGTTTACGTGTTTATTTGTGTTAACATACGTGTGTTTACGAGTGTTAATATTTATATGTGTGCTTATGTGTGTTTTCGAGTGTTAACATGTTTCCATGTGTTTACGAGTATTAACATGTTTACGTGTGTTTACATGTGTTTACATGTATTTACGAGTGTTAACATGTGTTTACGTGTGTGTTAACATGTTTACATGTGTTTACGTGTGTTTGAGTATTAACATGTTTACGTGTGCTTGCGAGTGTTAACATGTTTACATGTGTTTATAAGTGTTAATGTGTTTACAAGTGTTAACATGTTTACATGTGTTTATGAGTGTTAACATGTTTACGTGTGCTTACGAGTGTTAACATGTTTACATGTGTTTATAAGTGTTAACATGTTTACATGTGTTTACATGTGTTTATAAGTGTTAATGTGTTTACAAATGTTAACATGTTTACATGTGTTTACGTGTGTTTATGAGTGTTAACATGTTTACATGTGTTGACAAGTGTTGACTTGTTTACGTGTGTTTACAAGTGTTAACATGTGTTTACGTGTGTGTTAACATGTTTACATGTGTTTATGAGTGTTAACATGTTTACATGTGTTGACAAGTGTTGACTTGTTTACGTGTGTTTACAAGTGTTAACGTGTGTGTTAACATGTTTACATGTGTTTATGAGTGTTAACATGTTTACGTGTGTTTACAAGTGTTAACATGTGTTTACATGTGTGTTAACATGTTAACATGTGTTAACATGTTTACATGTGTTTACGAGTGTTAACATGTGTTTACGTGTGTGTTAATATGTTTACGTGTGTTTACGAGTGTTAATATTTTTATGTGTGTTTTCGAGTGTTAACATGTTTACATGTGTTTACGAGTGTTAACATGTTTACATGTGTTTACAAGTGTTAACATGTTTACATGTGTTTACAAGTGTTAACATGTTTACATGTGTTTACAAGTGTTAACATGTTTACATGTGTTTACGAGTGTTTACATGTGTTTACGAGTGTTAACATGTGTTTACGAGTGTTAACATGTGTTTACGAGTGTTAACATGTGTTTACATGTGTTTATGTGTGTGTTAACATGTTTATGTGTGTTTACGAGTGTTAACATGTTTACATGTGTTAATGAGTGTGAACATGTTTACGTGTGTTTATGTGTGTTTACGAGTGTTAACATGTTTACATGTGTTTACGAGTGTTTACATGTGTTTACGTGTGTGTAAACATGTTTACGTGTGTTTACGTGTGTTTACGTGTGTGTTAACATGTTTACGTGTGTGTTAACATGTTTACGTGTGTTTACGAGTGTTAACATGTTTACATGTGTTAATGAGTGTTAACATGTTTACGTGTGTTTATGTGTGTTTACGAGTGTTAACATGTTTACATGTGTTTACGAGTGTTTACATGTGTTTACGTGTGTGTTAAAATATTTACGTGTGTTTACGAGTGTTAATATTTTATGTGTGCTTATGTGTGTTTTCGAGTGTTAACATGTTTACATGTGTTTACGAGTGTTAACATGTTTACATGTGTTTACAAGTTTACATGTGTTTACAAGTGTTAACATGTTTACATGTGTTTACGAGTGTTAACATGTTTACGAGTGTTAACATGTGTTTACGAGTGTTAACATGTTTACATGTGTTTACAAGTTTACATGTGTTTACGAGTGTTAACATGTTTACATGTGTTTACAAGTTTACATGTGTTTACAAGTTTACATGTGTTTACAAGTGTTAACATGTTTACATGTGTTTACAAGTGTTAACATGTTTACATGTGTTTACGAGTGTTAACATGTGTTTACGAGTGTTAACATGTGTTTACGAGTGTTAACATGTGTTTACGTGTGTTTACGTGTGTTTACATGTGTTTACGTGTGTGTTAACATGTTTACATGTGTTTAGATGTGTTTACGAGTGTTAACATGTTTACATGTGTTAATGAGTGTTAACATGTTTACGTGTGTTTACATGTGTTTACGAGTGTTAACATGTTTACATGTGTTAATGAGTGTTAACATGTTTACATGTGTTAATGAGTGTTAACATGTTTACATGTGTTAATGAGTGTTAACATGTTTACGTGTGTTTACATGTGTTTACGTGTGTTAACATGTTTATGTGTGTTTACGAGTGTTAACATGTTTACATGTGTTAATGAGTGTTAACATGTTTACGTGTGTTTATGTGTGTTTACGAGTGTTAACATGTTTACATGTGTTTAAAGAGTGTTAGCATGTTTACATGTGTTTACGTGTTTATTTGTGTTAACATACGTGTGTTTACGAGTGTTAATATTTATGTGTGCTTATGTGTGTTTTCGAGTGTTAACATGTTTCCATGTGTTTACGAGTATTAACATGTTTACGTGTGTTTACATGTGTTTACATGTATTTACGAGTGTTAACATGTGTTTACGTGTGTGTTAACATGTTTACATGTGTTTACGTGTGTTTGAGTATTAACATGTTTACGTGTGCTTGCGAGTGTTAACATGTTTACATGTGTTTATAAGTGTTAATGTGTTTACAAGTGTTAACATGTTTACATGTGTTTATGAGTGTTAACATGTTTACGTGTGCTTACGAGTGTTAACATGTTTACATGTGTTTATAAGTGTTAACATGTTTACATGTGTTTACATGTGTTTATAAGTGTTAATGTGTTTACAAGTGTTAACATGTTTACATGTGTTTACGTGTGTTTATGAGTGTTAACATGTTTACATGTGTTGACAAGTGTTGACTTGTTTACGTGTGTTTACAAGTGTTAACATGTGTTTACGTGTGTGTTAACATGTTTACATGTGTTTATGAGTGTTAACATGTTTACATGTGTTGACAAGTGTTGACTTGTTTACGTGTGTTTACAAGTGTTAACGTGTTTACGTGTGTGTTAACATGTTTACATGTGTTTATGAGTGTTAACATGTTTACGTGTGTTTACAAGTGTTAACATGTGTTTACATGTGTGTTAACATGTTAACATGTGTTAACATGTTTACATGTGTTTACGAGTGTTAACATGTGTTTACGTGTGTGTTAATATGTTTACGTGTGTTTACGAGTGTTAATATTTTTATGTGTGTTTTCGAGTGTTAACATGTTTACATGTGTTTACGAGTGTTAACATGTTTACATGTGTTTACAAGTGTTAACATGTTTACATGTGTTTACAAGTGTTAACATGTTTACATGTGCTTACAAGTGTTAACATGTTTACATGTGTTTACGAGTGTTTACATGTGTTTACGAGTGTTAACATGTGTTTACATGTGTTTATGTGTGTGTTAACATGTTTATGAGTGTTTACGAGTGTTAACATGTTTACATGTGTTAATGAGTGTGAACATGTTTACGTGTGTTTATGTGTGTTTACGAGTGTTAACATGTTTACATGTGTTTACGAGTGTTTACATGTGTTTACGTGTGTGTAAACATGTTTACGTGTGTTTACGTGTGTTTACGTGTGTGTTAACATGTTTACGTGTGTGTTAACATGTTTACGTGTGTTTACGAGTGTTAACATGTTTACATGTGTTAATGAGTGTTAACATGTTTACGTGTGTTTATGTGTGTTTACGAGTGTTAACATGTTTACATGTGTTTACGAGTGTTTACATGTGTTTACGTGTGTGTAAACATGTTTACATGTGTTTACATCTGTTTACGTGTGTGTTAACATGTTTACGTGTGTTTACATGTTTTTACGAGTGTTAACATGTTTACATGTGTTAATGAGTGTTAACATGTTTACGTGTGTTTACATGTGTGTTAACATGTGTGTTAACATGTTTACATGTGTTTATGAGTGTTAACATTTTTACGTGTGTTTACAAGTGTTAACATGTGTTTACGAGTGTTAACATGTTTACATGTGTTTACGAGTGTTAACATGTTTACATGTGTTTACGAGTGTTAACATGTGTTTACGTGTGTGTTAATATGTTTACGTGTGTTTACGAGTGTTAATATTTTTATGTGTATTTTCGAGTGTTAACATGTTTACATGTGTTTACGAGTGTTAACATGTTTACATGTGTTTACAAGTGTTAACATGTTTACATGTGTTTACGAGTGTTAACATGTGTTTACGAGTGTTAACATGTGTTTACATGTGTTTACATGTGTTTATGTGTGTGTTAACATGTTTATGTGTGTTTACGAGTGTTAACATGTTTACATGTGTTAATGAGTGTGAACATGTTTACGTGTGTTAACATGTTTACATGTGTTTACGAGTGTTTACATGTGTTTACGTGTGTGTAAACATGTTTACGTGTGTTTACATGTGTTTACGTGTGTGTTAACATGTTTACGAGTGTTAACATGTTTACATGTGTTAATGAGTGTTAACATGTTTACGTGTGTTTATGTGTGTTTACATGTTTACATGTGTTTACGAGTGTTTACATGTGTTTACGTGTGTGTAAACATGTTTACGTGTGTTTACATGTGTTTACGTGTGTGTTAACATGTTTATGTGTGTTTACGAGTGTTAACATGTTTACATGTGTTAATGAGTGTTAACATGTTTATGTGTGTTTACATGTGTTAACATGTGTTTACGAGTGTTAACATGTTTAAATGTGTTAATGAGTGTTAACATGTTTACGTGTGTTTACATGTGTTTACGTGTGTTTACGTGTGTTTACGTGTGTTAACATGTTTACGTGTGTTAACATATTTACGTGTGTTTACGAGTGTTAACATGTTTACATGTGTTAATGAGTGTAAACATGTTCACGTGTGTTTATGTGTGTTTACGAGTGTTAACATGTTTACGAGTGTTTACATGTGTTTACGTGTGTGTAAACATGTTTACGTGTGTGTAAACATGTTTACGTGTGTTTACGTGTGTTTATGAGTGTTAACATGTTTACATCACTGTGGGATGTTGAGCAAGTCCCTTAACCCTGAACTGCTCCCCAGGCGCCGCAAAAAAAGGCTGCCCACTGCTCCTCAGGGATGGGTTAAATGCAGAGGACAAATTCCATGTATGTAACAACACTACATGGCTAATTAAAGGCGAATGCCCCGATTTAATCTTTAATGTTCACGTGTGTTTACATGTGTTTTTAAGTGTTAATGTGTTTACGAGTGTTAACACGTTTGTTTACGTGTGTTTACATGCATTTACGTGTGTGTTAACATGTGTTTACGTGTGTGTTAACGTGTTTACGTGTGTGTTAATATGTTTACGTGTGTTTACGAGTTTTAACATGTTTACATGTGTTAATGAGTGTTAACATGTTTACGTGTGTTTACATGTGTTTACGAGTGTTAACATGTTTAAATGTGTTAATGAGTGTTAACATGTTTACGTGTGTTAACATGTTTACGTGTGTTTACGTGTGTTAACATATTTACGTGTGTTTACGGGTGTTAACATGTTTACATGTGTTAATGAGTGTTAACATGTTTACGTGTGTTAACATGTTTACGTGTGTTTACGAGTGTTAACATGTGTTTACGTGTGTGTAAACATGTTTACGTGTGTTAACATGTTTATGTGTGTTTACGTGTGTTTATGAGTGTTAACATGTTTACATCACTGTGGGATGTTGAGCAAGTCCCTTAACCCTGAACTGCTCCCCAGGCGCCGCAAAAAAAGGCTGCCCACTGCTCCTCAGGGATGGGTTAAATGCAGAGGACAAATTCCATGTATGTAACAACACTACATGGCCAATTAAAGGCGAAAGCCCCGATTTAATCTTTAATGTTCACGTGTGTTTACATGTGTTTATAAGTGTTAATGTGTTTACGAGTGTTAACACGTTTGTTTACGTGTGTTTACATGCATTTACGTGTGTGTTAACATGTGTTTACGTGTGTGTTAACATGTGTTTATGTGTGTGTTAACATGTTTACGTGTGTTTATGTGCTAATTTTTCACTAAAGTATGACCAACAGGCTTAGACACGTGATGCCTTAATTTATATTTAAAGTCACTTCTTTGTATATTATTATTACTGCTTTTAGGAACACATATTAATAGAAACAAGACCTTATTTCTGATATAGATTTAATGGTAATAATTGCAGTGAGTATGATGGCTGTGGGCGTGGCTTATGAATGGAATGAAAACATAATGCTTCGCTGTAAAAATGGAAGCTCTGCTGCTCACACTATAATTCATCAGCTTTCTGTCGACTCTGCACTTTACATAGAAATCGTGCAGCAGTAATGTATGTTAGATAAGTTCATTCATAGATCATTAATGTCTATTGAGCAGTGCACGTGCTCTCATTATGTTTGCATCATCATCATTTTAAAGACAGGAGGGTGTGATTAAAAACATGTTTGTCAGCATCACAGGGAAAACAACACCTCACTACGTTTAAATATTAATACATTTTATACTTTATATTAATTACATTTATTATTCATTTTTCTTCATCTTTATTTTTTCTCAATAGATGCTAACATTACCAGAAGATGAGATGATATAAAATGATTTAATTTTATTAATTAGTAAACATTCTTTCTATAAACTATAAATCACAGATATTGATAAATAGCCATCATCAGTGAATCACTTTATTTAACCTGCAAGTAAATAATTAAGAACCAGTTCTCATTTACAAAATACATAGGATGTATTTTACCTCCTCCATTTATTTATTAATGTTTGTCTGTTAGAACGATTACGTCAACATTATCAGGTGCATTTTGACAAAATTTTCACCAAAGAAAGACCGTAGGTCTGTGGAAGACGATTATAACGTAAAGCAACATTTAGCAACAAATCACCTTTAAAAAACGTATGAGAATTTTATTTTGATGTTACCATTGACCATATTTACAGCAATATTGGTGAAGTTTTCTTCTCGTAAAATATAATGTCAATTTTAAATTGAAATGGTAAATATTACATTTACATTTAAAATTTACATTAACAATTTAGCATTTAGAATTACGTTTTACATTTAGACTTGACATTTAGATTAAACATTTAAGATTTAAATCTAACATTTAGCATTTAGATTTAACATTTAGATTTAAAGGTATAGAGGAGGATTTTCTCAAAGTTTAGAAAAGAAATGTCCTCCACTTTTTAAAAAAATGCACATGCACAACACTCTACCTGCTCCGAAGAGGGAACGCCCATTAAATGTGAGCGAGAGGGCGTGCACCAGCCCAGTTCTCTCTGTTTACAAGTTAGTGTCGGTATCGCTCATACTTGTATAAGCTTGTATGTTTACTTACCCGGTGAGAACGGCGAGCTTCAATACATGTAAAGGTGCGTTCACACAAAACGCCACTGTGTGTGTGTGTGTGTGTGTGTGTGTGTGTGTGTGTGTGTGTGTGTCGCTGATGGGAGAGAGAGGGTTGATCACTTCTTCTCCAGCTCCACTTTTACGGTTTAAATGACCAACTTACGGTGTTACTAAAGGATGAGTTCATGCAGAATGTACAGTATATACGCTTATTCAAGAAGTTAACCGCTTTAATTTTGCCCCGGTAAATTCAAGAGGTCCTGACTGCAGCCGTCTCACGATAGTGGCGGGGGGAGGGGGGGCAACTACCTCGGCTCTACAGACAGTGAAGGACGGGGGAGTTGTCGCTTGAAGTCGCTTAAAAAGTTCAAATTTTTCAACTTGGAGCGACTAGGTAATGCTTGACTAGTCGCGTCACGTCGCTGGAGGGGAGATAACTTGAGGTCGCGGCATTTATACTGATTTGAATGTTATCTAGTCGCTCCAGTCGCATTTGGTGTCAACGCACCTTTAGTGCACATGCGCAACAAGCAAAAACTGGCAAGGGACGAGCACGTATGACGGCCTTGTCTCAAAATGATTGACAGTTAGGAGGACCAATACTCTAGATTATCCACCCGGAATAAACCTTTTTTACACTTCCGCTTTTTAAACCAGAAGTGGTGCACAACAACTTCCTGTGGCTATAGCTTTAGCGTTAGACAGTGACAAAAAGGCTCAGTCTCGGCGTGGTTGCTCTTGTTTTGTTGCTGGTTGCTCTTGTTCTGTTGCTGGTTGCTCTTGTTCTGTTGCTGGTTGCTCTTGTTTTGTTGCTGGTTGCTCTTGTTCTGTTGCTGGTTGCTCTTGTTCTGTTGCTGGTTGCTCTTGTTCTGTTGCTGGTTGCTCTTGTTTTGTTGCTGGTTGCTCTTGTTCTGTTGCTGGTTGCTCTTGTTCTGTTGCTGGTTGCTCTTGTTCTGTTGCTGGTTGCTCTTGTTCTGTTGCTGGTTGCTCTTGTTCTGTTGCTGGTTGCTCTTGTTCTGTTGCTGGTTGCTCTTGTTCTGTTGCTGGTTGCTCTTGTGGAGCACTAAACCTGTCTACCCAGCTGTTCTGACAGACCCAGACCAAAAGAGGTCGTGGACTAAACCAGGTGTTTTTTACAAGGGTCCACATGAGAACAAGAAAATGGACCAAAACAGAACTGGAATAACATTAATTGTGTTTCTTTATATAAAGCAGTAAATAGCATTGTTTTGATAAGCTGGAGAGACTGGTTAGACTATATGTTACAACTGAACAATAAAAGAGAGGTTGTCTGAGAAAAAAATGACATTTATTCATTAAAACTTCCCAAAACAATGGTTACAAAATGTGAAAATTTGTACAGTTTTTGATTCACTATATTAGTGACCATTTTCAGCCACATTCAGTATGACATTGTATGACATCATATTGGAACAAAATGAAGTTTGTTGGTTCATCACATTCACACTCATTCTGTGTGTTTTCCAGTTCTTTTTTCTTATTCAATGAGAGAAATCTAGTCTCTTTAACAAGTGCATCAAAGTCAGGATGAATGTCTGAGGTGGAGATGTGAAGCACAGCTGACAGATGATCATCAGTGAGAGAGGATCTGTTAAACTTCATCACTGAGAATGTTTGCTCACATATGTAGGTGGAGCCAAAGAGCACAAAAATCTTCTGAGCATGTGTCCTCATGTTTGGAAACTTCTCTTGCTTAAGAGCAGAGCAGAAACCCAGCAGTGGTTGTGACTTTAAGTCCTCTGCATCAGACTGCAGCTCAATGAGTTCCAGCTGGACATCACTTGGTGCATCATCCACATTGCAGGTAAATGGTGAGGAAATCAAGTACATCTCACTCTCCATTGTTCTGAGATCTTCAAATCGCCTCGAAAACTGTCCACGCAGTGCTCCTAACATAGACGAGTACCTGCAGAGGTGATCATCTGATGGTGTGACTTCCTTCAGGGTTTGATGTGAGTGAGATTGTTGCTCTCCAGTTGCTTTGAAAGAAACTGTAACTTGGCCATGAAAGCCTTCACCAGGTTGTGCATTTCATGGACCAAAAGGCCCTTGCCTTGCAGTTTGGTGTTCAGTGCAGTCACGTCAACAACAAATGCAAAAAGTCATCCATTTCTGGGATGTCTTTGCCTTTCTTATCACAACACTCTGGATCTCTGCTTTCAGATCCCAGACTCTTTTTAGCACTTTGTCCAGGCTGAGCCATGGGATGGGCTGTGTGACGGACATCACAGCACTCGTCCAAAGCCAAGGAGAAAAAGTCCAAACTTGCCACTTCACGTTGCAGAAGAAGCTCCAAATTTCCTGCAATGTCCTCGATCCTTCTCGTCACTGTGCGCCGGGACAGCGGGACTTGTTCAAATACTTCTTTTTTTTTCAGGACAAATCAGCGCTGCAGAGTCCACCAAGCACTCTTTGACAAACTCTCCCTCTGAGAATGACTCACTGTTTTTAGCGTTTTGTGGGATATTACGAAGCATCCCTGGATGTGTGAAGCTTGGTAAAAACTCCTTGTTGCTTTTCGAGCTTCGCTACCAAATCTTACGATATCCGCGCCATTTCACCGTCATTCAAGTTTTTATATTTCTCCGAATGTTTCTTCTCGTAATGTCGACTCAAATTGTAATCCTTGAACACAGCAATCTGGTCCCCGCAAACCAAACACACCGCTTTACCTCTGACTTCAGTCCATATCTTGTTGAAAACCCTGCATTCAGCGTCTACCTTTCTCTTTTTAGTCGACATTTTGGGGGTAAAATGCGTCATACTAAATTAGGTGCATGTGTGCGCAACCGGAG
Organism: Gouania willdenowi; assembly: GCF_900634775.1. NCBI lineage: Eukaryota > Metazoa > Chordata > Actinopteri > Blenniiformes > Gobiesocidae > Gouania > Gouania willdenowi. Next base: position 43,172,749 of record NC_041056.1, on the reverse strand, counting down.
GACTGCTGAGGCCATGGTGCACGGTGAGCGGACGGAGCGTGATCTTAGTCTGGATCCAGTAAAAAGTGACCATAAAAAGCTGTAAATGGACTGATATGCAGTGGGCTTATGGTACTTCATATCGAAATTGTGTTTGTGAACAAAGTGTGTGTCAAAATAAAGCTGTTGCTCTCCGTGGTGCTGAAGCACTGATTTGTTCCACTATGACTACTGCTTACGCGGGCCGTCAGAGTCAACCATAGGGCCGCATGTGGCCCGCGGGCCGTAAAATGCCCAGGTCTGATCTGAGCAGTTAGGAGGGATGAGGGTCCAGAATCTGTATTCTACACTACACTGACACTTCACTCAGCTGATCCAGTCATTATCAGACGCCTTAAAAGTGGAGCGGTTCCATCTTTCTTTCCCTGGAATAATTTTATGGCACCACCGTAGAGAGAGTCTGCCTTCGAGAGGGCTCAGAAACAGCAGCTTGACCTCTCACAACAAGCTAGCTATGCTAAAGCTATGCTAAAGCTATGCTAAAGCTGCTACTGTACATCCACCATTATGTGGCAAATCCACCCACCGGTAAATATCTAAGAATGTGTATGAATTTGTCATGATAAATTGCATCATTTTAATCAAATAAAGCATTACTACATTTTCAAAACATGACACAGCAACAGGCTCACTCTGGGTAAACTGAAAGAAGAGAAATAGGTCAAAGATCATGAAGTGTTAATAGATAATACCACCCAGAGTCAATAAAAAACTGTAAACCAGTAACTGTTTTTAAAACCAGCATCAATCCATCACATTTGTTTAGAATCGACTGGAAGCAACAACAGGAAGTTCTTCACACTCGTCATTCATTACTAGTGAATGAACACTTAACGATACTTCATTGCTTTTCAAAAGAAATAAAGATTATTGGTGCAATCACTGCCTTCATTAAATTCTCTTTTGTCTTGTGTTATTATTCTATTAAAAGAGAAACTAGAGCTGGAGTGAGTAGAAGCTTTACAGCTGCAAACAGCTGTGTGTGCTTCACAAAATCATAGATAGTGGAAATAAAAACCATGCTGTATTCATTTACATCTGTGCATTATTTATTTTACTAAATACTGTATGTAACAGGCTGGATGGATGTTCTCAGTGAAACCCACATAATCTTGTAACTTTACTCTAATGCTAGTTTCTATTACTACTTCCTCCCACTGGAGATAAACACTGAGAGTTGTTGGCGTAGGAGTGAGAGGTTAAAGTCACTGAGGAGAGAACGATTAGGACCTGGATTTATATTGGTTCCCACAACCCCTCCCTTCATCTTTAGCATCACCACAACACCCCCTGCACTTCCTGCTCACCAGAAACCTGAACTTATGATAAAGTACTAATGTGGCCCAAAATATCAAATGTACTTATTATGTCTAATAAACACATTACTATGCACCATAATCATGTAATAACCCTTTAAAAATAGGACTACTTTACAGTTTTAGCCTGTGTTATTCCATCTTAAAATCATGTGATTGATGATGTCACACGGTCCCACTGCCTGTAAACATCCATTGTTTTCTATTGGAGTGAAACATTCAGCCTGGCTTTTAGATCATTTAGTAGATTTATAGATCATTTAGTAGATTTTTAGATTATTTAGTAGATTTTTAGATTATTTAGTAGATTTTTAGAATATTTAGTAGATTTTTAGATTATTTAGTAGATTTTTAGAATATTTAGTAGATTTTTAGATTATTTAGTAGATTTTTAGAATATTTAGTAGATTTTTAGATTATTTAGTAGATTTTTTGAATATTTAGTAGTTTTTCGATTTTTGTCGATTTTTATTAGCGATTTTTCGAATTTTCGTCGCTTTTTCGCTTATTCAGTAGCTTTTTTCATAATCTTTACGTCGCTTTTTCTAGCATCTTTTCAGTAGCTTTTAGATCCTTTCTCGATTTTTTCGCTCCTTTAGTATCTTTTTCGCTTACTTTCTTCGCTTTTTCAGTCCCCAATGACAACTTGTGCTGCTTTGTTGCTCTAAAAACCAGAAAAGTTAAATTCCCCTTTAAAAAAAAGCATCTTGGCAAACAGGTTAAAAATTCCAAATTAGAGTGGCCAAAAACAGACATAAAAAAGTGGTAAAAGTTTTAAGTGTCAATATTGGCTTAAGAGTGGCAAAAAAGTAAGAATTAGTTTAAACTGGCAAATAATGGGAGTGACGAATCATGAATGTGATTACATTGGCAAAAATAATCTTGAAATATGGTAAAAAGTAATAATTAGTCAACATATGTGACATTAGGTATAAAAGTGGTATAAATGGTTTATAAGTGATGAACATGTCTGGAAAGAGGAAAAATGTGCAGAAAAGTGATTAAAATGTGATGTAGAAGTGTCAGAAATGTGAGTAATGTAGCAAAAATACATTAAAAGGAGCAAAAATATGTCAAGAAAAAGTGATGAAAATAGGTTAAAATATGGTGAGTTTGGTGGAATTATAGAAAAATTGTAAAAAAATAAGCAAAAATGGAATCAAACTGTTTAAATAATATTTCTAGTGTCTTGAAGGAATCTGGCGACACCCTCCCAGTGCTTCAACAGTGATTCTCCTCTGGTTCTCCTGTTTCTTGTGTTGTGGTCGGTGCATCAGTATGACGGGTATACTGGGAACTCATGCAATGAAAAAGGTTCCACGCTGTTTGGAGTGCAAAAAAAAGTGATTAGGTGCAGGGTTTTGTGTGAGTTATTGAGGGGGTGGAAAGAGAAAAATCTACTTCAGTAAAAGTACTGTTACTTTGATTACATTTTACTTCAAGTAAAAGTAAAAAGTAGCTCACGTAAAATGTTTTTGTTTTTTTGGGGGGGGGGGGGGCATCTCTCCCATGCAATAAAAAAGTACAAAGACGTGTATAAAAATTGATGAGGTAAGTGCTTGTGTCAACACATCCAATGTGTTAGAGCGTACAATAAGACATTTTCCAGTAAGAGAACATTTCCTATCTCTGAAAAACTATAACACCCACCCACCCACCAAAAATCTGTGCATTTATGAGTGGGTGGGTCCACATCCTCTTCAGCAGTAACAGCTATAATGTAAATAAACATATTAAACATGTTGACGACGTTAGTCTGACAGTCAATGAAACATGGTTTGTTTGTCACATACACACACACACACACACACACATATATATATACTTATACATGTATATAAATATTACTACTGAATAGTACTTTATGACATGTAGCTTTAGCATTAGGGTGTTCAGCTTTATGTGCACAGTGTGCAGCAGGGGTGAAAGAAAGAAGGTAAATAATAATAAATGAACATTTAACGACAAACTAATGCTATTTAACACAGCCACAAAAACAAAGTTAGCTCGCTAAGCTAACAAACCTCTGACCAAGTGGTCGCTATAGAAACAGGCATCAGGAGACTCTGCTCCTCCTGACCACAGACGTAGGTTTAAAATCCACTTTTTACGGCGTTGTTTTGTGAGCTTTTTACATTTCTCACCTTTGTGAACGACAATCTTTGGTACTCTATAAAATCTATATTCCTTTTCTCAGTTAGAACGATTGGAGCAGCCGTAAACTACACAAAACATAGACATTATGATTATTTCAGATGGAAAATTCTCAAGTTTCCTGCTTTCCATCAGAGTTTAGCGCTCTAGCTTTGTCGCAATGCATCAATGTGAGTGACATCACATGAATCAACAGAGCAGGACATAGACATATACACATTCTATTGGCTGATCCGAACAACAGCTCTAGGGTACGTTCTATAGCACAAATGTAACACACTACAGTCCGTGTGTGGGATTTATTTTACTTTGTAACAGAATCTATTTCAAATGTAACAAAGTACTGTTACTTGAAACAATATTTATTTAAGTAAAAGTAAAATTACAGATTTCAGAAAGTACTCTAAAAAGTAGAAGTACACAAAAAAGCTACTCAATTACAGTAACGAGAGCAGATGTAATTTGTTACTTTCCACCCCTGGTCCCAGTAGTGAGGTTTCTCTACTAAAACACACACTGACAGTGAGAAGAAACGCCCACACACGACCTAAGATGTCAGCCATTGATTCCAATCCCTGAGGTCCCATTAATGGAGCAGAACATGTAGTGGTTGGATCAGTAGAACATCAGAGAGTGCAATGGTGAGCAGCCATCATGGGAGGGTGGGAGGAGTGGGAGGAGACAAAAATAATCAGAAAATAATGATGGCAATGCAACTGGAACAAAGAGAGACAAAGTTTTAATACATGTGGTTCTGGTCGTTGCGCGTGTGAATTATCCAGAACTTTCCACTATCTACGCCCCAACGAACCCGAGCAGCAAACAGATGGTCAGAAGATGAATTCATTCATTTATGAAGTATCAAGTTTCACTTTTCATTCTCTTCACACAAACCAACATTGAAATATTTACACCATGAGCAGACATCTACAGCACTTCCCACTGTCCAGAATTGTGACATTTTTATTTTAATTTTAAACAAAAACAAGCAGAAATTCCAACTTGACACTGAAAACATCCTCACATGCATGTTTTGAGAATGTGCATCTATAAAGAAGGACAGAGACAGAAAGGTCAACACTAGCACAAACACATTTACATCATAGTTTTTAAACTGTAAAACAGGTGGGCTAATGTTAGCTTTAGCAAGTGTAGCAAAAGGCTAGTAGGACCCTACAAAAAACTTTTTTTCCCTTTTTCACATTCATTTGGTTTTCAACTCCTGCGAGGGAATAAAATGAATAATAACAACAAACAAAATAAAAACATAATAGTGAGTATTTTTTTCTCTTAGTGTGTGCGTTTCTAGTGTCATTTTGTGTATTTTGTTGTTTGTACTTTTTAAGGGTGTCCTGATCAGATATTGATATCAGAAAATCGTCTGATATCAGCCAGAAAACCAATATTGGATTTAATCACACTGCATCTATATTATATTATATTATATTTATTCAGTTGTAAAATACTGTAGATATTATGTTAAAAGTTAAAATGTATGTAACCAATCAGTTCATAATAAATGGTTTTCTCATCCCTAATGTTTCTGACTATTGTTCTCTGTTTGATCACATGATCAAACCTTTTCTAACATTCTACACTACAAAATAAATAATAAAAGTATGTATGAATCGTGCTGATATCGGATCAGATCAATATCGGTATCGTATCAGAAGTGAAAAAATTGTATCGTCCCGAGTTCTTTTTATTATTCAGTAAATGTTTCTGTTATTTTGTGAGTTGCTGTAAATATTTAGTGTGATTATCAGTTTTTAACTAAAAATAAACATTATAAAACCACATGTTTAATGCTTTCATTTGTTAGATTTTCCCTCTCTCTCTCTAGTACCCCCTGTAGTGCCATCGCGTACCCCCATTTGAGAACCACTGGTTTAGGTTGTACATTTGTAAAACATTGTAATTTGACCTGTTTGTGAGAAATATGACGTAAATGCAGGTTTTTATAGACAGTGAGGTAGGTTTGGTAGTGGTGTGTAAATACAGTAAAAGCCTATTGTAGTGTTTGTCATCCAGTGATGGTTTCCTCTGTGTGTGGAGACATGAGAACAGCTTTAGCTCTGATATGATATGATATGATGCTAGAGGTAATAGCATTAGACAGATCTGCAGTCACGACTCTCCCTGAGCCTACGATCAGCTGCAGCTTCACATTCACACTGCTTGTTCTTTGCTACAAGTTGTGCCATAATCACATCATAATTAGCATTTTCTGAGATTCCCAGATTAGCCTCTGCTAAACGTTAATGTGTGTTTGAAAAGGACAGATTTTCAGCCCATTCTCGTAAAAACACACACATATACTCGTGTTATTCATCACACAAAACCTTTGGCTTTAAACCTTCTCCATTTGTCCTTAAAACAATACGGTTTCATATTGATAACCCAGTAATAAAGCCTTTACCTTTTAATCCTGCTTTATTAAATAAATCCTCCACGGTTTTTATAAATGTGTCCTAAAATATTCTAAATGTCCTCATTAGTAGATCTATGTCTAATAAACACATTATTATGCACCATATTCATTTAATAACCTTTAAAAATGGGACTACGTTATAGTTCTAGAGCCTGTGTTCCTCCATCTTGAAATCATGTGATTGATGATGTCACACGGCCCCACTGTCTGTAAACATCCATTGTTTTCTATTAGAGTGAAACATTCAGCCTGATTTATAGATTATTTAGTAGATTTATAGATCATTTAGTAGATTTATAGATTATTTAGTAGATTTATAGATTATTTAGTAGATTTATAGATCATTTAGTAGATTTATAGATTATTTAGTAGATTTATAGATCATTTAGTAGATTTATAGATTATTTAGTAGATTTTTCAGTCAAAATAACAACTTGTTCTGCTTTTAGTTGGTTGAATAGGAAAAGTTAAATATTTCCTTTTTTGTTTACAAAAAGAGGATACAAAAAGTAATACAAATAATGTATGACTGCAGGGGGCGACAGTTCCAGCTCTGAGGTTTGGTAGTAGACAATGAAGCAGAGAAGAAGAGCTCTCCTAAGGGACCTTTACTTTCCCTTAAGCCAGTGGTTCTCAACCTGTTGAGCCTGTAACCTCTAAAATAAAGGTTGAACACAGACATTGAAGAACAGTCATGTGGAGACAGGACCATCTATAAGGGGGAATAAAGGGGAGAGATTTTTGGGGTCCATCCATAAAGTCAGTAAAATGATGGTCCATTGTTCTATGAATCTGTGATAACCACAATTATTTATTCATCTGAATAATATCCACTATTATCCAGGAACATTTATTATTATTATTATTATAATCATCTTAAAGATGGAAATCATAGCTTTAATCACTAATAAAATGGTTCAAAGTGACCAAAAATGGTGGAAAAGGAGGTGAAATGGGATTTTAAAAACCACAGAAATTGGTTGAAAAATGAGAGTGGATAAAAAGTGAAGGAAAAGTTGTAAAAAGAGTTCAAAGTGTCAATATTAGCTTAAAAGTGCAGAAATGGGGGGAGGGGGAGGGGGAGGGGGAGGGGGTACTGTAATTAAAAAGTAGGAAAAATTAGTTTAAACTGGTAAATAATGGGCATGACAAATGGTGAATGTGGTTAAACTGACAAAAATAATAATGAAATACGGTGAAAAGAGGTTAAAAGTGACAATAATGGGTCAGCATAAAAATATTAAAATATGGTGAGTTTGGTGTAAATGCAGAAAAAGGGCAAAATGTTGAGAACTCCTGCCCTAAACAGTGCGCTGACACGCTCTGATAGCTGAAGTTAACAAGTAAATCACAGACAGTTGAAAATGCACAAAACTAAAAAGTACCACACACAGATTATTAATAGAAACAATTATTAATAGAAACACTGTTTCACCAGAGCTGATCTAAGACGTCGGCAGTGATTGTTTTTCAGACAAACAGGAAGTATCTGGAATCGTGGCCTTTTCCTCTTCTTGTTGTTTTTGTCCAATTATTTTCCGTCTAATTACGTTTTTTTTTTTTTGATCAGGTGAGTTCCACACATCCTAATAATGTCTATTAGTCTTTATATTTATTTAATAAAGCATTTAAACACAAAGCAGAATGCATGGATCAAACAATGACTATAGACATGATTTCACGACTCTCTGAAAGCTTAAATCCTCCCCCTCAGCCAAAGTGTGTGTGTGTGTGTGTGTGTGTGTGTGTGTGTGTGTGTGTGTGTGTGTAGTAAAAATAACCCAAAACATGAATCATTAATCCAGCCCATAATTCACTCAGTTCCTCCACATTCACAAACCTTTTCACACTCTTTGTTCTCTCTGTTACCATCGTTACACACTCACATCTCTAACATAAAACGTCTGAAAAATTACTACAAATACAAATAAATTATATTGATGGCATTATTACATTTTTTTTTTTACTTTATTTAATTATTCGTTTGTTAATTAAATTAAAAGTACTTCATAGATCAGAGGTAAGTAACTTTTATCACAACGGGGCCACAAACATGTGTTTGTCTGATCAGAGGGTCACATGACCAACATTCATGTCAGCATTAGATTAATGAGCAATCTGAGCATTAAAGAGCCCATGTTACAGTAAATTAACATTTCTATGCTTTAAACATGATAAAGTGTTATTATGGCGTCATAAACATGATAAAGTGTTTTTATTGATTCTATCAATCATTCGTCAGAGGGTGATTTACTACTTTCTTACTACAGGGTGAACACAAACACATCTCTACAATTCGATGACTCGTTCCCACTTTGATGATGAATATGACGCTGCACTGAGCTGGAGAAGCCACGCCTCCAGGAAGCTCTCTGTTGTGATTGACATGTAAACAGACACGCCCACAAAGGTGATCATGTCAGCGTCCTTCACACAGTGTTATGTATGTATTTTCTACAGTCTATGTATGAACCGGTGAATGCCCCGCCCCCACGCTCTGTCTGTGTTTATAAAGCAGCATGAGCTCAGCTACAGAGTGGGTGGGAGGAGGGCAGGCCTTCCTCTGGCCCTACGTCACCATGTGGGGAGGAGGAAGTCATTGTCCCGTCTATAGACACGCCCACTCATGAATATGCATAAATAGGACGTGAATCAGCCTGTTTGTGTAGAGTTGGTCAGAAAGTGACTTTTCAGAAGATAAAACTCTGGAAAATAAACCTCAAATACTATGTTTTTGGGGTTCTTAGAACAAATGAGTGAAAAATAACATAATATGTGACCTTTAATACAGGAAAGAACGATGGGTTTTTATCGTAATTTTGTGTTTTCTCTCATAATGTGTATGTTTGTTGTTGTCTTGCTCATTGTGAAGCATTTGGTGCATTTCTGTAGTCCTTTTGTGTATTTTTCCTGTAAAATATATGTTTGTTGGAGTCTTATTGTGTATTTATGTTGTCATTTTGCATTTTTTGGAGTAATTTTTGTGTATCTATGTTGTTGCTTTGCTTGTTTGTTAGTACTATGGGTTTGCTGAGTCATATTTCATGTTTTTATTGTCTTTTTGTGTACTTTTTTTGTCATTTTATGTCATTTTGTATGTTTTTTTTAGTAATTTTGTGTATTACTGTTGTAGTTTTGTGTGTTTTTGCTGTATTTTCCTGCAATGTTGAAATTCTTTGTATTTTTTAATGTATTCTTGCTTTTGTGTATTTTTCTGTTATTTTGAATGTTTACTTTGGGGGCCACTTAAAATTAGACCGCATGTGACCCCCGAGCCGGGGATTGAACTGTTCCTCTAATTTTACTGAAATATCTTAAAAGCCCATCACATTTTATTTTAACTACTCAAAGTGGTTTGGCTGTACTAAATTAGGCATTAAGCCATTTTAGCTAATTATATTATTGTGTACCAACAAGTTATTTTCTATGTTACAAGACTTGCAGTGATCTTGTATTTACCTTAATAGGCTATATTCAACCTTAAAACAAGGCTATTACTAAAACTGTTATTATTCTATTCTACAGCTACAGTAGGAAAGCAGTAGGACATCTACCAGCAAAGAAGATGAGATAAAGCAGAGTCTGATGACCAGAATGATGGAGAACAAGAAAGTCATGATGTAGCAGCTGTACGTGAAAGAGATTACACAATTGAAAAACTAGCAGTTATGTAATATCCAACAGCTTGCCACAGAGAAAGACATCCAGGTAAATCATAGTGAGGTCATCAGACTCTATAAAGACGTGTCACCAAGGAGCATGCTGCGTTAGAGAATGCTAACGCTCACTCTTCACTTCAAAATGACACTTTGTTCACTTCTTTTGTTCTGACAGAGGAAAAATACCACATTAATCTATCATTGTAACTTACTTCAAACCTCTCCATGTGCGTTCATTGCAAAGAAATAAAACAATAGTGATTGACTGATATAGTGTGAAACTGTAGGAGTTCAAAGGTCATCCTTTTATTACGATATTGACATAAATAAATATGCAGTTACATTCAACATGTGCCTGTAATGTTTGTTATTATTTTTTAAATCTCACACTGCTATAATAAGGCAGCCGTCAGTTCTACATTCTGCATAAAGTGCCTTATTTTTCACTGAGCATCTGCCCCCCATAACGTCTGTGCACGCCAATGGTTACAAACTTGCAGAACAAGTGGGCTTTTGCCTGAAGTTTTTTTGTACAAAAACATGTATATCTTTGGCCTAATTTTTATCATCACCACCAAACTTATTTCTGCTTTTTCAGCCTTCAATAATGATAATTTGATTTATATTTGATGTAAATCTCTAGGTTTTTGGGAAGGACTACAGATTCCTGTTTTTAAAACATGATTTATTGTCACTCAGTATCATATATCTCCAAAATCTCACATCATCTGTAACCACTAAGGGTCCTACTTCAGTCTGAACTAAAATTGGCCGTTAGTCATGTAGAAGCTTTGAAAAACATTATTTGTTTTGGGTATGTGACTTTAGGAGAAAAGTGGATGGGGCTTCAGAGGTTAAACCATTGCATTACTTTTCCATTTAGTCCAACCCACGTTTCCAATCTGTGCAACAAAATGTTCTGGATCACTGAGATCAATAGAATGAGAACAGATCAGTCATTGATCACTTTGATCAGATCAGTTTCTGTGCTGTGATGAGAACCAAAACCTGACTGAAATTTATCAAATATTTTGTTGAATGTTAAGAATTGACTCAGTTGGTTGAAGACCACCTTCTCAATGATCTTGGCCATGAATGGAAGGTTCTGATTGGTCTATAGTTAGCCAGTATAGAGACATCCAGTGTTCTCTTTGGAACGGTGCCTGATTGGAATGAGCTGTTAATTATCTGACACTAATCAGTGATAACTGACTTTGAGGGTTATGTGTCAAGGCAACACGTTGATGGATTTAGCTGCTGAACAACAGACAACACTTTGATTGAACCAGACCAAATCTATGTTTAAAAAAGTGTTTTTTGTGGAGATAATTTGATAAAAATGTGATGTAGGCAACAATAATGTGAGGAGCCGATTGGGAGCAGATAGAGAACAAACTCATATCAGATCAAGCACTAATGTCGAGCCCGATTGTTCACATCACGCCCACACGCACACACGTACCAGCAGAGCACTAAGTTCACCAGACCTTCACGGTCATTTCCTCCTCAGGGTGGTGTAGACATCGAGAACCATGACTCACACTGTACACATCAGACGGAAATGTTCAAAAACGCTTCATGGAATAGAGATTAGAGATTAGATGATGTGTTGGACCTGCTCACCACAAAGTTTGATAAACTAGGTGATATTTGTTATAATTTAGGGTTCTAATGTCTTCTGAAATAAAGAATCTTACGCCATAAGAACATCAAATACTAGTTTGTGGCCAAAAAATACTAGTTTATGGCCAAGGAATACTAATTTGTGGCTAGAGGTGGGAGAAAAAAATCGATTCTTAGATGCATCGAGATTCGGAGGTGGATAACTCTGAATCGATTCTTTAATTTCCAGTAATCGAAAATCTAAATTTTAGAGTCCGTTTAAAAGTCTGAAAAAAAGTGGAACAAAAAGGCCGTGTAACTGTGGCGTGAAGCACGTTTCCAGAGGGACACTTTAAAGAGAGCACCACAACAAGGAAGCATGGACGTGTGGGAGTTTAGACCAGCCCCGTGCAGCTTAAAATGTGATGTTTCTTTAATGTCCACGGTGGAAATGAATTGGACAAGAGTCACGCTGAATGTAAGCTCTGTTACACTAAAATTAAGTACTTTAAGAACACAACGAACATGAGAAGCCCTATAGCACGCTTTCACCCGGAGGAGGAGGCAAAGTCGGCTGCTGCTGTGGCTAAAAGTTCCTCTGCTAACCAGAGAACAATCGAACAAGTCACAACAAAGCTTCCACCCTCTTCAGAAAAGGTAAAGTGGATTAACAAGTCCATTGCAACATTTATTGCTAAGGATTTACGTCCTTACTCGGTCGTGCGCTGCTGCATACTTGGAGCCTAGATATACCATCTCTTCTTGAAGTTATGTTATAAGGAAGGCTGCTACTCCCTCTGTTTCAAAAATTTGTACATTTTCAGTTCACATACTTTTTGCATTAGTGTAATAAAGGTTAATGAATGGTAATGTATCTTTTTTTCTAAATACAAATAATATTTAATTTTATAAAGTGCGTGGACTCAGTAAATACAACATATATTTTGTGAATAAAACATGCATCAAATTACATTAATAATCAATTGAGAATCGAATTGAAGCCCCTTGAATTGTAATCGAATCGAATCGTGAGGTGCCTAAAGATTCCCACCCCTATTTGTGGCCACGAAATACTAGTTTGTGGCCACGTGAGTACGTGGTGCCCTTTGCCACCACGTACTCATGTGAAAGTTCATCTTGACAAACATGAAAACAAAATATTAGGGATGCAACGATTAATCGTAAGGATGTGAAAAATCGATTCATAGGTATCACAGTTCACATCAATGCTGTGAAAATTGAATTGCAGTACTTTTTTTAACCAGCAGAGGGCGCTATCCAGAAGTCATGGCGGCGGGCAGAATCTGCTAATACTTTCTTTCTGGCCACCTTCTACTCTTAAACATATTCATAAATGATCCCTTACCCCTTTGGCAGTGAAAGAAAATCTGTAATATTACGTGAATATCTGTAAAAGTCACGTTTTTCTATTAGCTCTATCTGCTAGCATAGCATCTCTTCTTCACTGCAAGATATCTACATGCCAACCGACCACTGGGTTACCAGCGCCCTCTGCTGGTTCAAACAAATATCTGATGTAAATACAGTGAAATGACTGTTTTTTTTTTTTTTTTTTTAAGTCCAATTGTTAAGGCATAAAATACATTTTCACTTGCACTTTTAAAAAGAAAAAGAACTATTATGCAGTTTTGCATTGTTTACTATAGAACCAGAATTTAAATGAATAGGCTTCTTTTTCATTTGTATTATTCCTTTATTTATTTAATTCAAGATTTATTTTTAGTTAAATTGCATTGTTTTGAATAGTTTATCAAGGGATTCTTTTGACAATGAAAAATAAAAGGAAAATAGTACCGTATTTTCCCAAAAAAAAATAAAGGAATATTTTTCAGTCATTTATGTACAGTTCCATTTTGTAAAATAAATCGTGAGAGAATTGTATCGTGAACCCAGTATCGTGAATCGAATCGTATCGGGAGTTGAGTGAATCGTTACATCCCTACAAAATATAAAAGAAGATTTTCAGAGGAAACAATTAAAGACTCAAACTCTCTCATATTCATGCAAACATTACAGAGTTCTGTCCATCCTCTCATCCTCAGCCTCTCTTTAAAGTTGTAGCGAGTTGTATTTCACAGTTTCAGGATGATGAAAAAGAAACATTTTTTCTCACTGAGTGATTGTGTAATAATTCTAAATAAGTTTTCTTGAGTCCTTGCAGATCATTATTCATTTATTATTATATATAATTCCTCAACAGCATAGGTAAAATTCAGATACAAATATCACTGTTGGGCTACATTGTATTTGATGTTACAATAATTGAGCATAGCGTTAGTTCAGGTCGGCCGCTGACGTCAGGTTTGCCACACCTTCAATCAACCAACAGCACAGATTGGCTCCATATTGGCCAACGCATAGAGGATGCACAACTTAAACCATGACAGTTGCCTCATACCTCTTCAGCAACCCACCTCCAACCACCTCCTCCAGGTCAGTATGTATCCAACCAACTGGGTGTTATTAACATCTGCTCTGCTCTGTTCCAGGGGTTTCTGCTGACCGCTCTCCTTGCTTTAGCCCCATGAAGGCTCATGGAAGGTCAGGGAGGAGTGCAATCTCGGCCTCTGGCTTTCCACGTAATCACGCGGAAAGAACAAGGAGGTCCCGGAACAGATCCATACCACCAAATGTAAGATTGCATGCATATCAATGTAAAGCGCTTGAAGGCGCCATATAAAATCCAATGCATTATTATTGTTAATAACTCATTTATTTTGACCAAAGCGGTCCTGATTGAATTATGTTTTTAATTTTGTAGGAGTAGGGGGTACATAGGTTCAGCATAAAGGTCTGAAGGGGTACGGGACTGTGGAACGTTTGGGAACCACTGTTCTAGATAAAGACTGAAAAGACACCATAATGCTATGAACACACACGCACACACACTGTGCTAATGTTCTTTCATTAGTTCCACTGAGATCACTAATTTTCCGTTGAAAAGGCAGCAGTCACACTGACGTCAAAGCGTGTCATTGATGGTAAAACAGCAACAAATCACCTGCTGTGCTCAATAAGTGTGTGTCAGAGTGTGTGACAGTGAAAGGAGCAAGTGTGTGTGTGTGTGTGTGTATGTGTACTTACTGCACAGAGCTATGATGTGGCTACTGTCTTCGTGGACAAACTTCTTAGTCACAGCTTCTTCCATGATCTGTTTGACCTGAACACAGAGTGGGATCATTAGAACTGGTTCTTTAAGCTCAGAGCCCAATCACAAATAAACATTATCCATTCCTACTCACATTTGGATTCATATTAACATCAATATCAACAAAGTAGGGCTGGGCGATATGGACTAAAAACACACACACCACACATGCACACACCAAAAATGCTCAACAAGCACAAGTTCAAGGAATTAAAAAATAAATAAATAAATCTGTTAGAAGAGCCTTCAGTAAAACGTATTAACAAAATAATAAAAACAAGTTGTCCTTTGAATTCAGAATATCAGCCTGCTTAAACTCTGAGAGTAGAGTACACTAGAGTAGATCACTGTCTGAGAAAACTGTAGCTAGATTTAAAGATTTAGTTCCGTCATTGCTTACCTCTGATCCATATGATATCTCAACAGAGAGTAACTATCAATGTCTAACGACAGAGAAAATAGATGATCTGATCAACAGTGCAATGTTGTCAGTGCACACAGCTCTGGATGCTGTTGTTCTGCTTAAAAAGAAGATGATATGTCATAAAAAGGTAGCTCGCTGGTTTAAATCTGAATTGCGTCTTTTAAAACAGGCAAAAATTAGAAAGGAAGCGGCTCTTGTCAAACATGGTAGAAGTTCATACTGCTTGAAGAAAGAGTTTGTTAACTTGTAAAAAAGTTCTCAGCAAAGCTAGAACCTCCTATTATTCAACTTTAATAGAGGAAAACAAAAACAATCCTCAGTTTCTATTCAACACCGTAGCCAGGCTCACCAAAAGCCACAGCTCTGTTGAACCCTCTATTCCTGTCAACCTGAGCAGTGACGACTTCATCAACTTCTTTACTGATAAAATTCTAACAATTAGAAACAAAGCTAATGTTCCCCCTGCAGGAGTGCTCAATACTTTATTAAACAAAGCAGCTCCTGAAATATCCCCAACATGCAGCTTTTATTTACATAGTTTCACTCCAATTGGTCTATCTGAACTGACCTCAATAGTTAGTGATTCTAAACCAACAACCTGTCTTTTAGATCCAATCCCAACTCCACTATTTAAAGATGTTCTTCCACTAATTAGCACTAATATGATGAACTGGATTAACACATCTCTAGTAACAGGTTATGAACCACAGTGATTTGTCCAATTATAGACCAATATCTAATCTCCCTTCAAAAATTCTTGAAAAAGTCATCACAGGTCAACTATGTGATCACCTACATAGGAACAATTTATAGAGAGCTTTCAGTCTGGCTTTAGAGCCAATCACAGCACAGAGACTGCCTTAGTAACAGTAACCAATGATCTCCTCTTAGCCTCAGACAGAGGGTTGGTCTCAGTTCTGGTGATCTTAGATCTCAGTGCAGCCTTTGATACAGTGGATCATCATCTACTGCTGCAGAGACTGGAAAGTGTTTTTAGGATTAAAGAAACAGCGCTGGGTTGGTTTAAATCCTACCTATCAGACAGAACCCACTTTGTTCATGTTAATAATCTCTCCTCAGCGCACGCCAGAGTTAATCATGGAGTTCCACAACGTTCAGTTTTAGGACCAATACTCTTGACATTATATACAGTATGTGAAGCGGATGTTCTCCACCTCTGAACCTGGTTCTAATGGAGAATTCTTCCTCCAAAAAAAGGTTTTTCTTCCCACTGTTGCTAAATGCTTGTTCATGTGGATCTTGTTGGGTTCTTTCTTTTTACTATGGACTTTATATTTTGTTCTGCGCTTTGAGATGACTTTGTTGTATTTTGCCCCATATAAATAAAGTTGAATTGAATTGAAAGAATATAAAAACATTTTATTTTAAATAGTGTGGAGACTATCGCATTTATTGTGATTCATTAAACACAGAAAAAACACAATAATGGTGGAACCTTTCTCATATCACAAGTTCCCTGCACACCTATCATACTGATGCACAGAGCACAACACAAAAAACAGGAGAACCTGTTTCTGACCCGCTTGTTCCTGTTTTCATGGTCATAGGGGTCTGCTGATGCCTATCTTCACCTCTCAATGGGTGTTAGGCAGGGGTACACCCTGGACAGGGCGCCAGTCCATCACAGGGCAATCACTCACACTCACATTCACAGGTACAGGTAATCTAGAGACTCCAATCAACCCAACAGTCATGTTTTTGGATGGTGGGAGGAAACCGTAGTAACCGGAGTTTTAACCCTCTTATTATCAATTTGACCCCATTCAATGTTTATCATTCAAAAAATAAGAGTTGACTTGGTTGCTTCATATTTCATAACTTTTCCTATTTTTATGGGTGCAAATGATTATGCATGAAATCATCATGCTGATATTTTTTGAATGAGCTGAAAAAGGCATTGGTGTTGAAAAGGGTTCAAAGTGTCAATATTGGAACAATTAGTTCCAAATGGTAAAATTGTGAATTTAGTTAAAGGGCACATATCATTCTAAATCCACTTTTTTAGCCCTTAAATGCATTTTGTTGTATATTTAGATTGTTTAGAAGTACAGAAAAGTTCAAATTAGTCTCTTCAGGTGCTCCGTAGATATCTTTATATTCTGTTTTGGTCATATTTTTAAATCTGTTTTGATTTTTCGATTTTCTATTACGTTTTTTGAACAATAACGTCACAGTATTTGCAGCAGAACTGCTAAATTAGTTCATCAACTCCAGGCCCAACACTTCGAGCAATCCGCCATTTTTATTTCTCTTTTATTTTGTAGTCCAAGCTCCAGGATGCAGAAGTTACGAGAGGATAAGTCAAAATGTTGGGTTGTTGGATGTAGTAACCCACACGCTTCATTACACCGTCTCCCAGCATCAGAACCTTTTCAAAGTGTCTGGTTGAGTTTTATTTTTTATAGAAATGTACCACATCTGTGGGTAAGATCATTTTTGTGTGTGTGAAGCACTTCAATGATGGAGTTGAACCGAGTGTCACCACGTGACGTTAGCTTGGCGCTAGCGTTAGCTCGGTGCTTGTGTTAGCTCACTTGTTAGGGTTCTGCAGGTTCATCATCTTCATTTTCATCTCGCTCCACTGGGTCAGACTCTGGCTGGAACATGTAAGGCTGGATGGACAAGTCTAACGTTGTTGACATTGTGTAAATAACGTGTGAATAAACTTTTTCTGCACCGCTACATAACCGTATCTCTTCTATCAAACTACAAAAATGGCCGAACAGGGTGGAGTTGAACCTGGAGAGGGGGCGGGGTATGAAGTGTCTCATTTGCATTTAAAGAGACAGCACCAAAACGAGTTGCTCTTAGAAGCACATCAGAAAAGGGGTAGAAAAGGGGTGGAGCTATAATAATGAGGAATTCAGACCCAAGCATTGCAGTTCTGCTTTATATAGACCACAACTGTATGATTTATATGTAAAAAGGAAGGATTTAAAGGCATGATATGTCTCCTTTAAATTCGCTGAAGTAAACATGAAATATGGTGAAAAGAGGTTAAAAGTGACTTTAGGAGGAAAGGGTTTATTTTTTTATTTATTTTTCTACTTGTCTGCACATGCTGTCAAAGGTCAACACTACAAGAAGTGCAATCTTTTTTTAGACAGCAATGCATTTTATTTTTAGTTTTTTTGTTATTGCAATTAAATAAATTGCATTATTTTATTGCATAATTGTGACCATCACCAGCCCTCCCTAAGGAAGGGTAAGAAACATTTTATTAAAGGGAGAATATAAAAAGAGAGAGCGGTGTTACACCTAGGTGAGGGGGTGGGGGGGGGGGGGTGGCAGGGGAAGAGAGCAGGGAGGAGCGATTCAAGGTAGAGAAGTGGAAGGGTGGGGAGGATTTGGTTATTGTAAAGTGAGATGTGAAGTTGTAGACGTGAGGCTTAACTATAATGGTGGTGTCTGTGGGCAGAGGGAAGGAGTGAGTGGTAATACCTGAAACAGGTATTTGGGATCAACGTGTCTAAAGTTAAGCCCACTACCAGTTTTATCCCACAGTCCAAGGCATGCTAGTGCATCGTAGACCGATGTATGACCAAGAAACTGCCACTGTAAACCCAAGCACTGCCCCGGACTCGAGGACGCAGCCAGAATAGCAGACAGAGAGCGGGGACCAGCGAGCCCAGGCAACCCCCCCCCGGCCGAGCAGCCCCCCAGACACCAAGCCGAGAGGCAGCCACCGCCCCCCACATACACATCCGAGAAAGCACCTAGAAGCCGAGGAGCCAGCGCATTCCGCCACCGCCCCCAACCCCCAACCCCCCCAACCGGGCTCATATTGCTTAAAAAAAAAAAATCTTAGTTTTTTGAAGACATCTGGCGACCCCCTCACAGTGTCTTGTGACCCCAAATGGGGTCCTGACCCCAAAGTTGAGAACCCCTTCTCTACAATAACACTGTGAAACATGTTGTGAGGAGCTTCAGAGTGCAGTCAACATGTTGATTTGTGTATAATCAGGTTAAATGTTCATTTGTTTCTTTGTGGTTTTGATCCAGACTCAGAATCTGACTTCAGACGTATTTACGGTTAGAAATCCCATCAGCCTTTCCTCTGCAACCACCGACTGTTGAATAATCACCTCATTACTGAGCATGTCTGTGGTGTGGTCAGACAGATGCTCAGTGTAATGTAGTTTCTTAGACTAATGCAGCAGTGAACTACCCAGGGAGAAATAACGCATAGCCTGCAGTTACAACCTTTGAAATATACCTTTCATTTTCACCTTGAAAAATACAGGCAATGAGCTAAAAAAGGAGTGTTCAAATGTAAAAGATAGGCTCTACTGTTATTTATAAAGTTATAGTATGTAGTAGTGCTGGGCGATATAGAACACGATTCATATCTCGATCATTTTTTCTCAAAATGGCGATATACAATTTATTTCTTGATATTTGTCTGAACAGAGAAACAATTGTGGGTTAAATGCCACTGGCACATTCATTAACAAACAGCTGCACAATATCAGCCACTTTAGGCTTTTTCTCCTCTAAGGGACAGCACGTGTGAGTGAGTTCTGTAGTGTAGCTTATTTAGATGAAGGTCTGGTTTGGAAAGCACTCAGAAATTCATCGACCTGTGATTGTAATGCTGTTCTAAGACGTAGTGAAAGCAGCGACTCCTAAAATAAGTATTATTTTATAAAGTCGTCGTGTAGTCGTCGTGTAGTCGCTGTTGTGTGTAGTCGCTGTGTAGGTGTGTGTAGTAGCTGTGTGTGTCCACGTATTGTCAGTGTGTGTTCATTAAAGCTAATAGTGTGTGTCAGTGGGTCACAGCCTGGACTCTATTAATAATCACTGAGTTGATGTAACTGCTACAAAAGGAACACCACAGTGATAACAGTGGTAACCATGGATACAATGAAGCATGCTAATGGAAGCTAAGCTAACAATCTGCCTCACAGCCTCCACTGAACCACACATGACCAAACAACTTCATTAGAGTCATTTCAACAAAAGTTCCACGTACTTTGGTCTAAAAGAAATCCTGAAGTTTTGACCAATTGTTCTGTGATTATTCAATATTCACATTTTTAGTTTTAGTTTAGATGGGGGGGAGGGGTTACTTTACACTACTTCGCAATGAGTTTCTTTTAACTCCAGATGTGAATTATCAGTATGAGAAAAACAAAAGCCCTGAGGCCTGGAACAGACATAAACCTCACAGTTGCTACATGTGTGGGAGCACCTGGCACTGCTGAGATATCAATCCTACTAGTGCAGGGTGGTAGACCGCTTCATAACGGATAACGGTGTATATTTTCCTTATGATATGCATTTCTAATATACCACCGTACTAGTGTATGTGTTTACACAACATTGGGAACGCTCGTTTCAGACGGACCTTGTCACGGTTGCATGGGGGGAGGGTCTGGTGTTAGTTATGGTGTAAATGGATTAGAGACACAATAAAGCTCTGAAGCTGCAGAACTTGTACAACATGATGATCAGTGTTGGGAATGTTACTTTGAGTCTGGATCTTTAGAAGATAAAGACCAAGTCAAAAACCTTGGTGTTCTGATTGACTCAGATCTGACATTCAGCATCAGATCAAATCTATCACAAAAACATCTTCTACCACCTAAAGAACATCTCCAGAGTGAAAGGTTTAATGACTCAGAAAGATCAGGAGAAACTGGTCCATGCTTTTATCTCCAGCAGACTGGACTATTGTAATGGTCTTCATCAAACATCTACAGCTGGTTCAGAACGCTGCAGCTCAGGTCTGAACTAGAACAAAGAGGTGAGAACACATTAGTCCAGTTTTAAAGTCTTTACACTGGCTCCCAGTCAGCCTCAGAGGAGACTGTAAAGTTCTGCTGCTGGTTATAAATGTGTGAATGGGTTTGGTCCAGAATACATCAGTGAGATGTTAGTCAGGTATGAACCCAGCAGGTCTCTGAGATCTATGGACACAGGTCAGATAGTGGAGCCCAGAGCTCACAGTAACCATGGTGATGCTGTGTTTAGTTGTTATGCTGCAAAGAAGTGGAACAAACTGCAGCAGAGCTGAAGTCAGCATCACATGTGAACATTTTTAAATCAAAGTTAAAAGAACTTTTTTTATCTACTGTGTATGATTGAGAGAGATTTATGGTCATGTTGATGATGTCATGATGATTTTACTGATGATTTTAATTGATTTTACTGGTGATTTTAATTGATTTTACTGATGATTTTAATTGATTTTACTGATGATTTTAAATGTTCTTATTGATTTTAAACAATTGAATGTTTTATCATGTAAAGCACATTGAGTTGCCTTGAGTATGAAATGCGCTATACAAATAAATTTGCCTTGTCTTGCCTAACTTTAAAAAGTCATAGTTATAGTTACTCACTACTCTAAAAAGTAACTGAGTTATTACTCTATAATAAAAGTAACTCATTACCAAAGAAAGTAATTATTTGCGTTACTGTTAAAAAAAAAAAAAAAAGTTGTTATATGTCAAATAATTCATATTTTTTAGATGTGTGTGTCGTTGTGAGGTGTTTCATTAATTTATAGTTGTTTACAACAGATGTGGACAAAGTCTTCACTCCTGGATATAATGAACACTTCACATGTACGTTCTTGTCTTTGACCATAATTAATATAAAGTAGTGTTTGTTTCGTCACCAATTAAAAATAACAACTTTTCATCAGATTGTTCCACGCTCACCATCTCTGCTGAGTCATCACATCTGTAGTGTGTGTGTGTGTGTTGGCACATGTGTAAAAACACTGGCTCTGATTGGCTGCCATGAAACATGACGCTGCCTTAACCAATCATAATCTCTCACCTTGTTTTGAACCCACCTCCTCACTACAGCTGAGTATGAAGTCAGGGATGTTTTCAGATCAGTTTATTTAATCAATACACGTAACGCACCACATTTAACGTTCAGTAACGTTGACGATGTTGTAACGGCGTAAAAAGAAATTAGTTAGATTACCTCATTACTGAAAAACAAAACGCCGTTATTCCAAACACTGATGATGACACAGAAGAAGGTGCTAAAAAAAGGAGGCGTGTCTGTTGTTTGGAGGTTTTTTGGTTGAACAAACAACCATTTAATTGGTGATTTTATGGGTGTCTCACCATTCGATTCCATTCTTAGGGTCATGATTCAATTCAAAATCAATTGTCGTTTTAACCGATTCTTGATTCAAACATTTCACTATTCAAAATTAATAAAATACATAGCGTGTTAAGGCAAATTATGACATCAAAACAATATAGTTTGTATAAGATATTTTACCATAAACAAACTTGTGGTAACATGTATTCATGCTAAACAAATAAAAACGTATTTACTGTACATGAAATAACTTACATAAATAAAATAGCCTAAATAAAAGCTGCCTTTTTCTCCCAGAAAAAACACAAATTGGTGTTTCGTGTGATTTTTTAAAATAGGCACTTTTTTTAGTAAGTCTCAATTCTCAGTGAAACCAAGAATACTTTAAAGGAGACATATCATGCTTTTAAATCCTTCCTTTTTACATATAAATCATACAGTTGTGGTCTATATAAAGCAGAACTGTAATGCTTGGGTCTGAATTCCTCATTATTATAGCTCCACCCCTTTTCTACCACTTTTCTGATGTTCTTCTGAGAGCAACTCGTTTTGGTGCTGTCTCTTTAAATGCAAATGAGACACTTCATACCCCGCCCCCTCTCCAGGTTGCAGAGGTGACACTCGGTTCAACTCCACCCTGTTCGGCCATTTTTGTAGTTTGATAGAAGAGATATGGCTATGTAGCGGCGCAGAAAATGTTTATTCACACGTTATTTACAAAATGTCAACAACGTTAGACTTGTCCATCCAGCCTTACATGTTCCAGCCAGAGTCTGACCCAGTGGAGCGAGATGAAAATGAAGATGATGAACCTGCAGAACCCTAACAAGTGAGCTAACACAAGCACCGAGCTAACGCTAGCACCAAGCTAACGTCACGAAATGCACTTTAATACAGTCTTTTCAAAGACAAAAACGTCAAAATGAAATGACTAATGAAAACTTTAGACTTAAATTAAATCACGTAGGCCATATTATCAAGGATCTAAAATGAGCACACAGCGCTAACATATGAAGACGGTGCAACTGCTAATGCTAACAAAACAATGACAGGGACGTCTTATCATCACACTTTTTAGCGTTATTTACAGCTTAGCGAAGTGCTCTGTTCATCGTCTCCAAAGATAGAAGGAATTGAACCCTCAATCAGACAAAGTCTTTCTGTAAATCCTTCTTTATACTGGTGGAGGTTGATGAAGCAGTCATCATTGAAGTGCTTCACACACACAAAAATGACCTTATCCACAGATGTGGTACATTTCTATAAAAAATAAAACTCAACCAGACACTTTGAAAAGGTTCTGATGCTGGGAGACGGTGTAATGAAGCGTGTGGGTTACTACATCCAACAACCCAACATTTTGACTCATCCTCTCGTAACTTCTGCATCCTGGAGCTTGGACTACAAAATAAAAGCCAGAAATAAAAATGGCGGATTGCTCGAAGTGTTGGGCCTGGAGTTGATGAACTAATTTGGCAGTTCTGCTGCAAATACTGTGACGTTATTGTTCAAAAAACGTAATAGAGAATAGAAAAATCGAAACAGATTGAAAAATATGAGCAAAACAGAATATAAAGATATCTACGGAGCACCTGAAGAGACTAATTTGAACTTTTCTGTGCTTCTAAACACTCTATATATACAACAAAATGCATTTAAGGGCTAAAAAAGTGGATTTAACATGATATGTCCCCTTTAAAGCATACAAAAAATAAAGCTTCTGTTAATAAATAAATAACAATGTGTTTTTCTTTCATATTTCAAAAATATACATATTACAGTCAGTAAAGCACATTTCAGACTTTTCTCATCAAAATTTAAGACAATTTAATACTTTTTAAGGCGTGTATATATATATATATATATATATATATATATATAAATATATATATATATATATACATGTCATTGAGTTTAAACTGTTTTGGGTGTAATTTATATATATATACCTGTTTTGTATTTTTTTTAGTTGTCTTTTGTGTTTCTTTGAGTAAATAAATATTTTTGCTGTTGTTTGGTGTGTTTTTTACTCATTTTTCTATTATTTTGTGAGCATTTTAAGTCATTTTCTGAATTATTCTCTAACTGTAAGTATTCCTTTTGTCATTTTGTGGATTTTTTGGAGTCAGTCCGTGTATATTTATGTTTTTGTATATTTCTGTATATTGTAATATTATTATTAAATCATAAAATGAATACTATATTCTTATTATTTACTGATTCTACAGTAAGTCAATAATATTCACTTATCATGACAGTAAAATAGAGCATCCTAAGTCAATCTACTGAATAATTTCTCTCAACCATTAGAAAATGCTGTGAACACCTTGATTATGAATGAACAAAAATGACCAACATAAACCATGAAACTGCTAGAATTTGGAAAAATACCGTGATACACATTTACGGTGATACCGCCCAGCTCTACATCTGTCTGATATCAGTTCCTTCTCAGGAACAACCAAAGCTTTCTGTTGCCAGGCAACGCACAGAGAGCAGAGACGAGCTTCTTAAAGTGACAGGCCACGCCCTTTTACTTTCTCATCTCAGCTCACACACTGGATGGAAACATCCACAAGCTACATCTGTCTACTAAACACTAGTTAATATTTGACCAATAGTGCAGCACTGTGGATGGTTGTTAAACAATGTTTCCCTGAGTTAGGAACAAGTGTCAAACTCAAGGCCCGGGGGCCAAATCCGGCCCTGTAGAGCATCCATTTTGGCCCACAGAAAACATTAAAAACAACAGGGAAAACATGAAATATTGTGTAAATTATTGTGTGTGTTTTTATCACATTAATGCAGTCATTTTTAATTGCAAAATTGTGGAAATAAATCAAGTTTTCCACAAATCTTGGCATTTCTCAAACAATTCCACAAAAATCAAGAATTTTTGATGTAAAGTTCCAGCAGAAACTGATATTTAAAACTATGGCACAACGGAAATTAAAGTAGTTTTTCCTCCTCGTAAAATCTGTGGTTGAGATCAAACTGCTCCATATTTGGCCCCTGAACTAAAACGGGTTTTACACCCCTGGTTAAAAAAAGGATTATTTCTCTAATTCATCACAGTGCAGCCATAGATTTTGTATTGATTCAAGGGTTGATTCATTTTATTCTCTTAGATTATGCTTTCATATGCATCATATTTAGGGATGCATGGAAATTAAAATTATTGCCCGAAACCAAAACGCTGAATGGAACTATTATGCAAATTATTATTCCCATTTCATTTCTGGCTCTGAATGTGTACTAAACACTAAAATAAAAAAATATATAAATTAATATTAACGCTTCAAAGAATAAATCAATTAAAAATCTGAAAATATTTTTTTATTCAACTCCAGAAGCGTAGGCGGCGGGCGGAATCTCCTACTACTCTCTTTCTGGCCGCCTTCTACTCTTAAACATGTTCATAAATAATTCATTACCCCTTTAGCAGCGAAAGAAAATCTGTAATATTACGTGAAGATCTGTAAAAGTCAGGTTTTTCTATTAGCTCTGTCTGCTAGCATAGCATCTCTTCTTTACTGCACAGAATAGCTGCATCCCAACTGAACACTGGGTTACCAGCGCCCTCTGCTGGTCCAAACTAATATCTAGTGGCTGCAACTGAAGGAAAACAATCATTCTCTAAACATTTACGCAATTATATTAATTATATAATATTACTGAATTCAACTAAATTAAATAAACATTGTCTTTAAAAAAGATTCAACAAAGAAAAGAGTCGCTGGTAATAATAATAATTCACAGACCAAATTTGAAAAAAAGTAGATTTTGAAGGATTTTTTTAATTCTTCTCTATAGAATTTTTTAATATCATGAATCATGAATTAAAAGTCCTGCGTTCAGGGTACTGGGTTATGAAAATCACAAATGTAAGGATTCCAACTTGTAAATGCAACATGCAAACAAAAACTAGGTGAGAAAATACATCATGCTAAGAAAAGTGCTACAAAATAAAAAAGCCACAATTACACTAATATAATGCACCAAAAGCCGCCATATACCATCATTTTTGCTAAATTTTCCGGGCGGGGGGGGCATGCCCCCCGCCCCCCCCCCTATGGCAACTAGCCGTGAGTTTTAGCATTCTACTTTTATCTTTCTGGACATCTCTGCACCTCATCAGTTAATAGAGTGCTACCTAATAACTGAGCCCCTCTATTGGTTTAAGAAGGAGCCAATCATTATCAATACATGTCTACAGTAAACAGGATCATTCTTACTGTACATCAGACACAACCTGAACATGTTCACTGTCATTTATGGACACATTCATATTTATGAATATTTACTTTGTATCAATTGTGTAATGAACTTTTTATGTGTTTGAGGCTGTAACAAGTCAAAATGTGTGATATATCGTTGTTCACGATATATAGTCAAAAACATTCTCATCAGTAAGAATTTGTCATCCCACGATAGAAACAATAAATTCCCATGTTGGAAATTATTGAGGGCCAGGGGCCATTTGTCCCTCAATTTAGCAAAGAACGCCCCAAAATAAACAATGTTCCAGAGACAAAAACTGTCCCTGTTTGTTGTTGTAACGAACATTGTGCACTTGCACTTTACACACACAGCACTTTTATATTCACTAGCACTTTTATGCACACTGCACTTGAAACACGCTAATTTGCACATATAAAAGTCTTGCACACATTGGTCAGTTTTAAATTGTTTTTTGAAAGGATTTGTTGTTGTGGCCCGTGGGTCCAGTCGGGATGCGTCACCTCCGGTAATGGCAGCCGGTCCTGCGGAGGCAACGGGATGTTTAGGATTGGGATTGTGCAATATTATGTGCCATGTTTTCAGAATTAGTTGATGCTTTAGGTGTTGTGTGCATGCGGTGAATGTGTATCTGTGTGGGTTCAAGCTACTTACGTTTCCTCTTGTGTCCAGGGTGGCGGTGTTTGGCCAAAAGATTCCCCAGGGAAACAGACGCTGCCCCAAGGGGCGAAAAAGCGTGGGGGTGGCTGAATAGGTTTTAACTGGTTTTAGGATGTAGTTTGATTCAGTTAGGTGATGTTGGCTGGGAGTTTATTGTAGTGGGGTTTTTCTTTGTTTATATTATGGCTATGGGTTTTATTGGAGGATTTGAATGTGGTTTTAGAAGCTAATGTTATTTTCTACACCTGCTTAGCTTTTATGGTTTTATCCAGTTTAGTGGGAGGGTATTTAAGGCGCCTGCTGCTGGAGGAGACCTGTCAGTCTTCTGATGCACCAAAAATAAATACCCCCCAAAAAAAGGAAGTGGACCACTAAGACGGCCTCCCTGGTCTTTTTTCTCATTACTCACCGCCTCCTGCTTGTGCCGCCCTGTCACAGTTGTCAACAACACGCACAGCTACCAGAAGCTACTATGCTATGATACATCATAAACCACTACTTAGTTAAAACCAGATAAACATCAACAAAGTGAACCAATCCAAGTTCCTCCATCAGATCCACACAAAGTTCTACAAACACAGGGACAGAGATGAACCTGTAGCAACAATTATGAACTGGAAATTCAACTAAAGCTAACTATGCTAAGCTAACACACTGACTGGGCTAAGAGCTAATGCTAACGACTCCATATAAGGAATAATAGACCAAATAAAATGCACACGTCTTACTGTCATAAAACCACAGAGAACCATAGATTTGTTTATGGTCAGATTTAATACTTTTATGAAGAATAAAAACTAAACATGGCACACGTTGTGTGAAATAAATATTAGCATAAATAATGATGTCACTATTCACTATTTTTTACTTATATTTCACATGTTCACAGACAAAGCTGGTCCCATTAGACTAACGTAACTATTGAGATTATTACACATAAATATACTGAATGAATAAATCATCAGATTGATCTGGTATAATTATAGGAAATCAGAGATATTTATTAACCATAACTTTATGTAACTCATTATCATGGGGCTAACCCAAGACTAGGGTGATGTATGCTGCACCCAGCTTCTACTCACAACTAAACACATTATTTTTAACATCACACCAGCAGATAGATGGTGTTCTTTTTAATAAGTTAAGTCTGTGTTGCTATACTTGCTTTTTGAACTGTTTCTTCCCGTCAATGAGTGTAAAGTCAGCAACGTAGCAGCTAACCAGCTAACCTAGCAGGTGTTTTAATGACAGAACTCTGATAAACTCTACTACACTTAAAAACAACACACATTGTGTAGTTGAGAGACTTTTATTGGGACAATGTGTTACATGTTGTGTGTGTAGCTGCTGCTGACCATGGTTCCATTATTCAAGTAGACATGGGTCATTTGGATCATACCACTGGTAAACTGGAACCAGAGGTATTTTGGGTTAAATGTTTATGCTTAGTGGAAGCCTTAAAATAAATTCATAGTTTTAATCCATAAATGCCTGCAGGGGTTATATGTATAAATATAGTTAATATTAACATACGTCATTTCAAAATAAGATAATTATTAAAAGTGTTGGTTATTTTGATTATTGACTAACATTTGGTTTGTCTTGTAGGAGGAGCTTGCACTATATAAGGAATGGCTGAAGCTCCTCTGGAGGGCCTGGAGTGAACAGTATGTGCCAGAGCAGCTCAGCAGAGACCTGTTAAATGCCTCATTTTTTGCAATTCAAGTTTACCTAAGTTTGGGTTACTTTTTGAGAGTTTGTCCAATTCTACATTAGTTTTGGGTTATTTTTGTATTTTTTGTATCTCTGATTTTTTTCTGCATCTACCAGCACTGTGTTTAGCACTGCTGCGTCAGCACTTTGTGGTTCAGTGTAAAATAAAAGGGTTAAATGACTCTGACTTCAGTTATTTGTGCTTTTCATGTGATTTTTTTCCCCGAAAAAAAATTAATTTCAAGTGAGGAAATAAATGAATTACATACAATAACACTAATAGAGTGACCCACATGCACTAATATATTCCATATTATATCAGCTCATGAACTCATGAGTCAGCAAATATTGTAAACTTTTGAAATGTGTCTAATGTTGATGTATTAACATTTATTTGTGTTTGTAAAGAAGCTGTTTATACTTTAAGTTGGAATTATTTTATTTATAGTTTTTTTATTCATCGTGATGTTTATCGTTATCGTGATATCGTGTGTATTAGCTGTGTGTAGTCGTTGTGTAGTCTGTGTGTAGTCGTTGTGTAGTCTGTGTGTAGTCGTTGTGTAGTCTGTGTGTCCACGTATTGTCAGTGTGTGTTCATTAAAGCTAATAGTGTGTGTGTAGGTGTGTGTAGTAGCTGTGTGTGTCCACGTATTGTCAGTGTGTGTTCATTAAAGCTAATAGTGTGTGTGTGTAGGTGTGTGTAGGTGTGTGTAGTTGCTGTGTGTGTCCACGTATTGTCAGTGTGTGTTCATTAAAGCTAATAGTGTGTGTAGGTGTGTGTAGTAGCTGTGTGTGTCCACGTATTGTCAGTGTGTGTTCATTAAAGCTAATAGTGTGTGTGTAGGTGTGTGTAGTAGCTGTGTGTGTCCACGTATTGTCAGTGTGTGTTCATTAAAGCTAATAGTGTGTGTGTAGGTGTGTGTAGGTGTGTGTAGTAGCTGTGTGTGTCCACGTATTGTCAGTGTGTCTTCATTAAAGCTAATAGTGTGTGTGTAGGTGTGTGTAGGTGTGTGTAGTAGCTGTGTGTGTCCACGTATTGTCAGTGTGTGTTCATTAAAGCTAATAGTGTGTGTAGGTGTGTGTAGTAGCTGTGTGTAGTCTGTGTGTAGTCGTTGTGTAGTCTGTGTGTCCACGTATTGTCAGTGTGTGTTCATTAAAGCTAATAGTGTGTGTGTGTAGGTGTGTGTAGGTGTGTGTAGTTGCTGTGTGTGTCCACGTATTGTCAGTGTGTGTTCATTAAAGCTAATAGTGTGTGTGTGTAGGTGTGTGTAGGTGTGTGTAGTAGCTGTGTGTGTCCACGTATTGTCAGTGTGTCTTCATTAAAGCTAATAGTGTGTGTGTAGGTGTGTGTAGGTGTGTGTAGTAGCTGTGTGTGTCCACGTATTGTCAGTGTGTGTTCATTAAAGCTAATAGTGTGTGTAGGTGTGTGTAGTAGCTGTGTGTAGTCTGTGTGTAGTCTGTGTGTAGTCGTTGTGTAGTCTGTGTGTCCACGTATTGTCAGTGTGTGTTCATTAAAGCTAATAGTGTGTGTGTGTAGGTGTGTGTAGGTGTGTGTAGTTGCTGTGTGTGTCCACGTATTGTCAGTGTGTGTTCATTAAAGCTAATAGTGTGTGTGTGTAGGTGTGTGTAGGTGTGTGTAGTAGCTGTGTGTGTCCACGTATTGTCAGTGTGTGTTCATTAAAGCTAATAGTGTGTGTGTGTAGGTGTGTGTAGGTGTGTGTAGTTGCTGTGTGTGTCCACGTATTGTCAGTGTGTGTTCATTAAAGCTAATAGTGTGTGTGTGTAGGTGTGTGTAGGTGTGTGTAGTAGCTGTGTGTGTCCACGTATTGTCAGTGTGTGTTCATTAAAGCTAATAGTGTGTGTCAGTGGGTCACAGCCTGGACTCTATTAATAATCACTGAGTTGATGTAACTGCTACAAAAGGAACACCACAGTGATAACAGTGGTAACCATGGATACAATGAAGCATGCTAATGGAAGCTAAGCTAACAATCTGCCTCACAGCCTCCACTGAACCACACATGACCAAACAACTTCATTAGAGTCATTTCAACAAACGTTCCACGTACTTTGGACTAAAAGAAATCCTGAAGTTTTGACCAATTGTTCTGTGATTATTCAATATTCACATTTTTAGTTTTAGTTTAGATTACCGTATTTTTCGGATTATAAGGCACACTTAAAATCCTTTATTTTTCTAAAAAAAAAATGTATGAAATTAATATGTCAAAATGTTTCAGTACAACTTTGGTAAACTATGAGGCTGCACTGCTTGATGGATTTTTGGCACTTTAGGGCTACCGTAGTCAGACGCCTCGTGGAGTGATATGTACCTGTACTGTGCTTTAACATACTGTATTGTTCTGTATTTTATGTGTTAAACATGAACAATGTTGGGAGTTATTGTTAATGAGTTGAATAAAGTTTGACTTATCTGACTATTTTGTTTTGCCTAATGCGTCTTAATAATAATAATAATAATAACAAACCAATGCACCTGATAGTCCGAAAAATATGGTAATAGTTTTTCAGATATGGATAATTTAGTGAGGGGGGTGTGTCCTTATTGTTCTTCCATGTTCATCTTCCAATATATCAGTAACTCCATCACATAGAAAGGTAAATATGGTATAGAAATAAGCTCCACCCACTCTCTCAGAATATAGAAATAGATCTGCTATACATCCTATCTGGTGGACATGTCAGCTCCTCTAAATAGTCAGTGTGTGTTTGGGTCTGGAACATGTTCAGTAAACTACTTAGCATATGTCTCAGCTCCCTGTAATGTGATCAGCTTAGAGCTATGAACATAGACTGTTCACATCACTAATGATTAGTCACAGATATGCATTGGTTCTAGACTCACACACTCTGGATATATGAACAATATACTTATTTTACCATTTTTATTAGTCCATAACTGCATGTAGGAATGTAAGAGTAGGTAGACTAGTACTACTATACTACATTATCATGTTCTACGTTGAATTACTTTTGAAACAATATATCACATGACCATGTTCCCATAAATGTGGAAATCATTGGAAATGGGGGGTGGGCCCCCGGGCCCCATTTCAAAGAAAGGGCTCTGAGCATCTCATCATATTCATTCCTAGAGCATTCATACTAAACTGCATTCTGATCTAACGAGAACTAACAAAGGAGTAGTCATTTGAAAAATGGGGCCCCTAGTGCCCCCCCCCCCGACATGTACGTGGTAATGGGCCCCATTTATATATGGGTAGGTGCCAATGACTCGGTACCACCCCAAATCAAAAATGGGGCTCTGAGCGTGGATGCGTACACATCCATAGATTATAGCTCTACATTTCAGCCTGATCCGTTCACAGAGTAGTGATTTTAAGGGGTGTACACAACGTTTAGAGTCCGATAGGACGTTTGTGATGCTCACACTGTAATATATGGTGAGTCAGCATAACTAGCAGCATGTTGACCTGTTCTCACACTAAAACATAGACATTACAAAGCACGCGCTTGATCAACATTTAAAGTTTCAGTTGACTAACGTCAACAAGTTCTGCACAAATTAGTTGTTTTGATTTGATTTCAAACATGAACACAACAGCAGTGTATCTCACAATGAAAACAACAAATAATAATAATAATAATAATATTTATTTATTAATGAAAATAAATCAAACAAGGCAAAAAGAGAATAAATGGTACAAAAATCCTACTTGTGACATTGTACATGTTGACCTCCTTTCTGATGGAGGTTATATTTGATTTAATTCAGTCTAAATAATAATAAATCACTGAATAAATAATAATAATAAATCAGCGAATGACTGAATGTGATGTGCATTGTTTTTTTGGAACTGTGACATATTTCTAGAAGTTTAGGATTCAATTTACGTGTTTGTATGAGGAAAAAACTGTGATAATCGTCACTGTAGAATCACAACACTGTACTTGTAAAAAGAGAATCGCAATTTAAGTCAAATCGACACCAAAGAATGGTGATTAAAATGGAACTGAACAAAACAATATCATCCCAGCCCTAAACAATAGAACTGTTAATACTAACTTTGAGTTGTTTAATGCACACGTATGTAAGCTCCTCCGCCCCGCCCCTCTCAAGGCTACAGGCTAACAGGCTAACAGGCTAACACGAGGAAAGTTGTTGCTCGCGATCCTGAAACATAGCAGGAGAAACAAGGCTTCTATGGAACACTTTGGGTTTGATGATGAACATCTATAACAAAGACACATCACGTGAAACAAGTGTTTTGTTCTGTGCAAAAGTGAACAGTCTTGATTTCAGTGTTTGAAGGATTTTATTTATGTTTAAATAACATATTTTACATTGTTTTGTACAAAAAAAATACATTTTTGGTTGACAAATTGTTTGAATAATCATGATTTCAATTATGACTAAAACAATCACGATTATAATTCTTTCTATAATTGAGACGTTCAGTGAAACTAACGTTGTTCTAAGGTCAGGTTCCTCCTCATGGAGGATCAGGTTGTTACTTTGACATTCGTCTACTCTCAGTGACAGGAACGATGAGCTGAAGAAGTGTCCACAGATATAAATCTGTTTCTATATTGATTCTGTGACCACAGAGCGCTGTCGGAGTAGAAATCAACGTGTTTATTTAATCTCAGCTGCAGTGATATAACGTTTCTAACACTCAGCATGAAGTCCTCCAACAAACCAAACTCCTTCCTGTGTGAAAGTGAAGTTTAATTCACTGCTTGTATTATTCAGTCACTGTATTCAGTTTATTCCCACATCCTGATGGTCTAGACTCTGGTTCTGAAGATGATGTGAAGCTGCATCAATCAGGCTTTTAAGATATTCAAGATGGCTGCCAAAATACCCAACTCTATAATTGGTCCCAATGTGGTCAATTGTTGAATTTTGTTGTGCAATATATTAAATGTAGGGGTCTACCAATTGGTAACACACAACATGAGTACGAAAACACACAACATGAGTACGAAAACACACAACATGACTTAAAAAACACACAACATGACTACAAAAACACACAACATGACTACAAAAACACACAACATGAGTACGAAAACACACAACATGAGTACAAAAACACACAACATGAGTACAAAAACACACAACATGAGTACAAAAACACACAACATGACTACGAAAACACACAACATGGCTACAAAAACACACAACGTGACTACGAAAACACACAACATGACTTAAAAAACACACAACATGACTACAAAAACACACAACGTGACTACAAAAACACACAACATGACTTCAAAAACACACAACATGACTACGAAAACACACAACATGACTTCAAAAACACACAACATGACTACGAAAACACACAACATGACTTCAAAAACACACAACATGAGTACGAAAACACACAACGTCAGTGCGAAAACACACAACGTGAGTACGAAAACACACAACGTCAGTACGAAAACACACAACATGACTACGAAAACACACAACATGACTACAAAAACACACAACATGACTACAAAAACACACAACATGACGACAAAAACACACAACATGACTACAAAAACACACAACATCAGTACAAAAACACACAACATGACTACGAAAACACACAACATGACTACAAAAACACACAACATGACTACGAAAACACACAACATGACTACGAAAACACACAACATGACTACGAAAACACACAACGTCAGTCCGAAAACACACAACGTGAGTACGAAAACACACAACGTGAGTACGAAAACACACAACATGACTACGAAAACACACAACATGACTACAAAAACACACAACATGACTACAAAAACACACATGACTTCAAAAACACACAACATGACTACAAAAACACACAACATCAGTACAAAAACACACAACATGACTACGAAAACACACAACATGAGTACAAAAACACACAACATGACTACAAAAACACACAACATGAGTACAAAAACACACATGACTACAAAAACACACATCATGACTACAAAAACACACAACATGAGTACAAAAACACACAACATGAGTACAAAAACACACAACATGACTTAAAAAACACACAACATGACTTAAAAAACACACAACATGAGTACAAAAACACACAACATGACTACAAAAACACACAACATGAGTACGAA
The DNA here is from genome assembly GCF_900634775.1 of Gouania willdenowi. Taxonomy (NCBI): domain Eukaryota; kingdom Metazoa; phylum Chordata; class Actinopteri; order Blenniiformes; family Gobiesocidae; genus Gouania; species Gouania willdenowi. The sequence continues at coordinate 43,138,134 of NC_041056.1, read as the reverse complement.
AACACACAAAATGACTACAAACTGACAAAACCACAAATACAAAAATATTACAAACAGAAAGTTATACATTTCTAAATTCTCGTGCTCCACACGTTCCCTCTGTGAAGAATTCCTGCATTAATCAACAGGGATCAACAGTTTACTGAATCTGATCAGGTTTATTGATTTAGTTTTAATCAACTTCATTTAAATGATCCTGATGACATCATTCCAGACTGTAATGATAAGACAAAAATAAACGGACACCATGATACATGAGTGATTTCACCAATAGGGGGCAGAGTATTGTAGAGTATTAGTAGCTATCATGAACCTACCATGCTTCAGGCTCTACAATCCCACCATTGATGGTCTCGTCTACAACAACAGAACAATGATGGCGTTTCATTCACATTACATCACTTTCCACGTTTAACAGTGAATTAAGTTTTTTTTGGGGCCAATTCTGTAATTGTGGGTCTCTACATTGTGTGAGGGTAAACTGTGTAATAATAGAAGACGTCTGACCTTTTCTCTCCATTGTAATGATGAACGCTTCACAATAATGTTTCCACTCAGTCATTTTAGGGCAGAAACAGAGGAGCTCCATCTCTTCTTCTACACTCACTGACCTTTGAGTCACAGGAGGAACCAGAGGTTGTATCCAGCAGAAGGATTACTGCGTTACAAGACAAAGCGTTTTGCTTCCTGTGTCCCTAATATTTAGGCATGGTGTAGGCGGCGCATTCTGTCCCATCGATCTTCCTCCAAGACACAAATATCAAACCAGATCTAACAACGTGATCCAATGCTACGTTCCAAGCAGCTCGGAATTTTCTGAGCTCCTACTTGGAAAAGTGAACGTGGAACACAGAAAAAAGAATATTCTAATGGTCAGCCATGTTTGAGATAACTGGGAAACATCTGGAACGCAGCATTACGTATTTTTAGAGTAAAGTAATGGATTACAAGTACTCACACTACTGTAATGAGTTGCTGTTATGGGGATTTGTACTTTTTTGAGTATTTTTCTAAATCAGTCATTTTACTTGTACTTAAGTATGTTTTAAAAGAAGTAAAATAATTCATTACATTTCTACACCCAACGTGAGGAAATTATTAATTTTACAATAATCAACAAACATTGTGAAACTACAAAAAATGAAATGACCAGACAACAATCAAATGTATGACATCATAGCTGACCAATCAGATTAAACGTAATGTATCACATCATAGCTGACCAATCAGATTAAACCTAATGTATCACATCATAGCTGACCAATCAGATTAAACCTAATGTATCACATCATAGCTGACCAATCAGATTAAACATAATGTATCACATCATAGCTGACCAATCAGATTAAACCTAATGTATCACATCATAGCTGACCAATCAGATTAAACAATGTATCACATCATAGCTGACCAATCAGATTAAACGTAATGTATGACATCATAGCTGACCAATCAGATTAAACGTAATGTATCACATCATAGCTGACCAATCAGATTAAACCTAATGTATCACATCATAGCTGACCAATCAGATTAAACCTAATGTATCACATCATAGCTGACCAATCAGATTAAACCTAATGTATCACATCATAGCTGACCAATCAGATTAAACGTTAATAAATGCATCGATCTATACTTGGAGAATGAGAATTTTCATTAAATTAAATTGAATTGAATTCAGTGTTGTTTTATTTAAAAAATAATTGTACATTTTGACAAACCTTTTATTTTATACAAATGCCTTTGTGGAAAAAAAAATGAAGTTCCTATTGTGGTAGATTTGGTATCTTCCTCTTTAAAGGTCATATATTATGTTATTTTTCACCATCTCCATTAGTTCTAAGAACCCCAAAAACATCATATTTGAGGTTTATTTCCCCAAACTCGCCTGTTTTCTGGAGTTTTTGCCTCTGAAAGTCACTTTCTGAGCAACGTGCTGTTTAGGGGCCTATTTATGCATATTCATGAGTGGGCGTGTCTATAGACGCTGACTTCATGCCTCGCTGAGGGAGATCAGTGATCACCAAAGTGCTTTTATTCTGCTATTCACACACTGTTATTGTTTTCATCTGCACATTACAATAAAACACATGGATATTTAAGAGACTATTGTGATTGTGAGTCTGTCTCAGCACTGCTGAAGGGTTTCCGACGGACCGGTATTACAGACGGACGGGTATTATGATATGATATGAAAAATATAAGAGTATCCTAATCAACTTTCACTTACTTTCACACGCGTTTCGATGTCTTCTTCTTGTTCTTCTCTGTTCTGGTGGGTTAAAAACATCTGCCAGAAACGTGTCCGTCTGTAATACCGATCCGTCGGAAACACTTCCGTTGTGGCCGATTTGCATTCGTGTTGTGACCTGTTTGCATTTGTGTTCATTTCTGTAAATGCATTCACCTGACACTTCCCAGCCACCGTACTCGGCCCCTACGCTGTGATTATAATTCTCTACGCTGTGATGTGATGTGTTCCAACCAGTGTAGGGGGGCTTTTCTGTCACAAAGGGACTTCCAGGCGTGTTTAAACTCTCTTTTTAATCTGAATAACCCAGAAACACGTACATGTAATACAGGTGATCTGCTCGGATGCTTCCACCTTCACCTGAGGACCCCTGCAGCCACTTAGCTGCCCCTATGTTGCCTGTGTGAAACTAGAGCTTTACTTCACAGAATGTGGCCTTCAAAATGCAGGAACTACTGATTCTGAGGGTTATAATTAGGGCTTTAACGCGTTAATTGCAATTAATTAATTACAGGAAAAAATTACGTGCTAAAAAAATAACGCCGTTAATCGCTTTTTTAGCATTCCAAACAGGGCGGAACCTTTATTACTTTAAGAGTTCCCGGTATTCCCATAATACTGATGCAACGACTACAATAACAACAGGAGAATGCTGAGCTGTTAAGTTTTGTTTGCATTAATTTTGTCTTTTAAAAACACTGGATGGAAAACTAAAGCTGAGTTGTGTAAAAATTGTGCAAGAACGAGTTTGCTTTGTAGCCTCAGCTACCACCTTAATGTAGAGGCTAGTACGGACAACTAACACGGACAACTAGCACGGACAGCTAGCACGGACAGCTAGCACGGACTGCTAGTACGAACTGCTAGTACGAACTGCTAGTACGAACTGCTAGTACGGACAACTAGCACAGACAACTAGCACAGACAACTAGCACGGACTACTAGCACGGACTACTAGCACGGACAACTAACACGGACAACTAGCACGGACAACTAGCACGGACAACTAGCACGGACTGCTAGCACGGACTGCTAGTACGAACTGCTAGTACGGACTGCTAGTACGGATAACTAGCACAGACAACTAGCACAGACAACTAGCACGGACTACTAGCACGGACAACTAACACGGACAACTAGCACGGACAACTAGCACGGACAACTAGCACGGACAACTAGCACGGACAACTAGCACGGACTGCTAGTACGGACAACTAGCACGGACAACTAGCACAGACTGCTAGTACGGACAACAAGCACGGACAACTAGCACGGACAACTAGCACGGACAACTAGCGCGGACAACTAGCACGGACAACTAGCATGGACAACTAGCACGGACAACTAGCACGGACAACTAGCACGGACAGCTAGCACGGACAGCTAGCGTGGACAGCTAGCGTGCACACTCGGACAGTACTAGCTGAAGGAGAGAAAAAGCAACAAGTTCGGTGTCAGAAAAGTGTTTTTACTGTTTATAACTAACTTATAGCGCTACGTATGACGTTTTATTTCATTTGTATTTTCTATTATTTGGACTAAATAAAATTTGGACAAACTAAAGTCCACATTAATATGACACGTAGCCCTCGGACTAGTCACGCATACAGAGGAATGTAAATGTCTACGTCTGCATCTGTTCAAGTCTGTTAAAAACAAACAATAAATGACTTTATAAAAACATTTAGTTATATATGAATGCTTTGATCTGCCACATTAATGTAATTTAAATGAAAATACCTCAAGTTGAGGCTGTTTCTCAGCAAATTATAGGTGCGATAAAAAAAGAGATTAGTTAGAATAATTAATTACAGAGCATGATTAATTAATCGCACAATTTTTTAAATCACTTGACGGCACTAGTTATTAATTTAGATATTGTCAGGATTGGGATGGCCCCCCTACATGACTCACTGTCAACAATTCCTGGCGAGAACCCTGATATATTTTTTTCAGGAAATATACTTTGATCTCCTGACATGTTTCGACTGTGAACTGCCAGTCTTCCTCAGAAGTGTCTGCTGATTGCTTTGATGTGTCCAATGCTTGGACACAGTTTTGTCCATGAACACTAGTGAGGATCTAAGACATCAGTCCTGTAGTCTGAGTCACCTTCATCCATCCACACACTAAAGGGGCGGAGCCTGAAAGGTGAAACCTGACATTAGATCAACCACAGCTTCAGCGTTCTACCCAAAGACAAAATGACTCCTCTCTCACCTCTGTTTGAAACTTTCCAACAATAATCCATCAGCTCTGAATGCCACACTTTTTAACTAAAGGTTAGAGAAGCAGAAGTGTCATTTAGAGGTTGCAAGTTCAACTCCTACTGAGATCTCCACCAATGCCTCAAAGCACTGAATGCTTCCTGAGCAGGAAAACAATGTGGATGTTCACCACGATCAATAACAACTGACACTTTAACATTCAAACACTCAGCGATTTATTATGAAAAATGGAATATACTTTAAACATTATTACTAGGGCTGGGATTTGATCATGTTAAAAGTGATTCATTATTTACAGAAAAATAATGCACAAAAAAAATAACGCTGTTAATTGCTTTTTTTTGCACTCCAAACATCTTCTCATTGCACGAGTTCCCTGTATACCCATAATACTGATGCACAGACCACAACACTAGAAACAGGAGAACCACAGAAGTCATTGCTGTGCTTCATGGGAGTTAATTTTAGTTTAAATAAAAACACTGGATGGAAAAATACAGTCTAGTTGTGGAGCGGAGCTCTGCTAGTCTCAGCTAGCACCTCAATGCTAACATGTAGCAGCTAGCACTTCAATGCTAAATGTGTAGTAGCTAGCACCTCAATGCCAAACATGTTTGCTAACACCTCAATGCTAACATGTAGCAGCTAACACCTCAATGCTAAATGTGTAGTAGCTAGCACCTCAATGCCAAACATATATTTGCTAACACCTCAATGCTAACATGTAGCAGCTAACACCTCAATGATAAATGTGTAGTAGCTAGCACCTAAATGCCAAACATATAGTTGCTAACAAATCAATGCTAACATGTAGCAGCTAACACCTCAATGCTAAACATGTAGTAGATAGCACCTCAAGGCTAACATGTAACAGCTAGCACCTCAATGCTAACATGTAGCATCTAACACCTCAATGCTAACATGTAACAGCTAGCACCTCAATACAAACAAGTAGCAGCTAGCACCTCAATGCTAACCATGTAGCAGCTCGCACCTCAATGCTAACCATGTAGCAGCTTACACCTCAATGTTAATATGTAGCAGCTAGCACCTAAATATTAACACGTAGTAGCTAACAGCTCAATGCTAACATGTAACAAGTAGCACCTCAATGCGAACATGTAGAAGCTAGCACCTCAATTCTAAACATGTAACAGCTAGCACTTTAATGCTAACATGAGCAGCTAGCACTTCAATGCTAATATGTAGCAGCTAGCACCTCAATGCTAACATGTCGCAGCTAACATCTCAATGCTAACATGTAGCAGCTAACACCTCAATACTAACAGGTAGCTGCTAGCACTTCAATACAAACATGTAGCAGCTAGCACCTCAATGCTAACATGTAGAATCTAGTACCTCAATGCTAACATGAGGCAGCTAGCACCTCAATGCTAACATGTAGCAGCTAGCACCTCAATGCAAACATGTAGCAGCTAGTACCTCAATGCTAGCATGTAGCAGCTAGAACCTCAATGCAAACATGTAGCAGCTAGTACCTCAATGCTAGCATGTAGCAGCTAGAACCTCAATGCTAACATGTAGCAGCTAGCACCTCAATGCTAGCATGTAGCAGCTAGAACCTCAATGCAAACATGTAGCAGCTAGTACCTCAATGCTAACATGTAGCAGCTCGTACCTCAATGCTAGCATATAGCAGCTAGAACCTCAATGCTAACCATGTAGCAGCTAGCACATCAATGCTCACATGTAACAGCTAGCACCTCAATGCGAACATGTAGCAGCTCGTACCTCAATGCTAGCATATAGCAGCTAGAACCTCAATGCTAACCATGTAGCAGCTAACACCTCAATGCTAACATGTAGCAGCTAGCAGGGACAATGGTCCTGGTGGAGCAGACAGTGTCTCCAATCCACACTGACACTCAGACAGGGTTCAGAACCAATAATAAATCCATGAGTGACAAATGAACAAAGTCAGTGATAAATGATTGTAGTGACAGTCGACCACTCTGTGGTAGAGGATGTGGGCGGGGCTAGAAGCGCTGCTACAGATAGCATCGTCTGACCCAACTTATCAACTGCTATGTAGAAAGACTATAAGCCTTTTCACACTCTGGAACTGTGCATGCGTGCTGGGGGGTCAAAGGTCAGAGGGATAAAAATGTAAACAAGCTCGTCCACTCTGTTGATATTTACAACTTAACAGTGTTTGTAATTTCATTCCAGAGATCTTTAGCATTGTAATAGTGTTTATATTATTAATATTACACATATTCGGACTCAGGGAGACTCAAATTCTGATGTAGCTGGTTATGATTTACAGTCGTCATTAACAGGACTGAATCATAACATAATCTAACCACTAGAGCAGACATGGGTTCGTCTGTGAACAGTCACATTTACAAACTTTAGAGTCACTGTTAGCTTATCAATAAACAGGAAGAGATTGATCACCTTTATAATAAGTGCTGACTAGGCACTGGGAGTGAGGTCCAAGGCCAAGACAGGCTGACTTGATAATAATGTATCATGTTTTTCTGCAGTCAGTGTCTTCTCCTCATCCTTCTCTCTCTGCTCTGTTTCAGGTGTCGTGAAGCTGATGATGTCACTTCCTGATATGTGGTTCACGTCTCAACTAGTCTGGAACACTCTGATGTTCTATCTCTATATCCTGTTCTGTTGGTCCTTCTGTCTACTAACCACAACCAGTCCACGCAGATGGCTGCCACCTCTGAACCTGGTTCTAACAGAGATTTATTCCTGTTAAAGGGAGTTGTTTCTTCTCACTGTCACTAAATACTTGTTCATGTGGATCTTGTTTGGTTTTTTCTTTATTATTCTGATTTTTATATTTTGATAGCGCTATGAGATGACCTTTGTTGTAATTTGCGCTATACAAATAATGATTGATTGATTGATTGATTGACATATCTGAGCACTTTTGTAAAAACCAATGAGAGAAACAGCATCAAAGCGACCGTACCTCCTGTTTCCTCCTGAACTTTTTCATTTCCGATATGATTCCGATATTGCAGCCTTGCATATCGGCCGATACCGATATTGATCCGATATTAGCATGAATCATACATACTTTAATTTTTTTTAATTCTTTGATAAAATAAAATAATGACTTATTTTGTAGTATGAAATGTTAGTAAAGTCTTGATCATGTGATGTCACTCAGAGAACAATAGTCAGCAACAGTAGGTATGAAAAAAACTGACCCATTTATTATTCATCAATGTTAACCTTAAACATAAAATATACAATCTATAATTTAATAAAATTATATTCCCACACGGCCGACATCACTTCATCTTCTCCCAGTAGCGCCGCACACACGTTGTTGTTGTGATCATGTGGGATCTGAGCGAGAGTGTGAAGGCGTATTGCTGCATTGCTGCCATCTATTTTGTTGGAGTGTGAACCACAGTCATCTATGAATAGAAGTTCTATCCAAATATATATATATATATATATATATATATATATATATATATATATATATATATGTGTGTATTTTATCAGAGCACCTATATTGGTGATTTTAGATGCAGACCGAAAAAATCAATATTCGTTTTCTGGATGATATCGGACCGATATCTGATATCAATATCGGATTGAGACATCCTTATTAACAAATTTGAAGTTAGTGCACAAAGATGGTCGATAAGTGAAACCGCACTGATCAGTTGATTGATCACTGTTTATGAAGCAGGAAAAACCTCGTTTTTTAGCTCGTGTGCAGCATTAGCTTTAGCAGCATTAGCTTTAGTGTCCGCAAAAAATCTTTCAAAGAATCAACTCTCCAACGGGAAAAATAATCTAAATCTCTGTTAGACTTGTTGTCGGCCGTGGAGAGTTTATCCCTCTGACCTTTGACCTCACGCGTGAGAACTGAACGAGAGCGAGAGTTCCGAGAGTGTAGAAAAACTATTTCAGACTAAATTCATCATCTTCATCAGTTCTTCTGTTTATTTCATGATATCCACAGATATTATAAATATTTTACACTGTTCAGTTTATATTTCTCTGGAATGTTCTGGACTAAGTCATGTTTTTATTTTATTACAAAAACACATTTGTTTTAGAAAGTTTACTAAAAATCCATAAAAGCATAAATATATTTTAGTTAAATATAAGTTAGTGTTTTGTGAACAATACAATCATAATATTATTTATTCATATTACACATTATGTTAGCACTCAGTGATGTAAATAATAAACATTATTTAGTTGTTTAACATAATTTATTTTCATTGATTCAGTCATAAACCAACATACAAATATTGTTATTCCATTAATTTAGATTAACTAATTACAAAGTATCTACTTAATTACATATATTTTTTTAATTGAGTCCCACCACTAATTATTTATCATCACTGTTGAATCATTTTAAACTTTGAGAAAGGTCTAATAAATAAATCTTTAACTTTGAGTTTAGTAGTTGTAGTTCCTGGATGTGATTTAAATCTGGTTAAATAAAGGATATTGTTTTAAAGATAATATAATAAAGCTTTATTAATGCTGAAGGAAGTAAATGTGCTGAACTTTCCCTCCTGCTGAGTAGAAGCTTTAAGTCTGATTTATTAGTGAGAACCTGAACGCACCACCATTGTTTCTGAGGGAGAACAACCAGGAACAAACACACACACACACACACACACACACACACGCGCGCACACACACACACACACACTATATATCGCTCACCTCTCGTTTGACATTCCATAATAGTTTCTGTTTGTAGTCTTCTTCAGGTGAGGCGTCCATGTCCGTCAGTCCGTGTCCGTGCACCGCAGCACACACACACACACACACACACGCACACACGGACGGACACGCGCACACACACGCACGGACCAAGCCTTCTCCTCGGCTCTGATTCCGTTTCCTTCTTCCTCAGCTCAGCTGGACTCTGACGCACGCAGAGGCTGCACGGTGACGTCACTGGCCCCGCCTCCTGCACAGCCGCCATCAATGGCGACGTTGTTAAGCAACAGCATCTAGCCACACCCCCTCAGCATCCAGCCCCGCCCCCTCAGCATCCAGCTCTCTCTGAGGATGAAAAGCCAACAGGTGATGGAATCATCAGGTCCTGGTCGTTGCTACGGCAACAGATTAGGGAAAATAATTTTGGGCAAGAATCAAATCTAAATGCAGAGATTAAAGAAGAAATTTCAAGAATGAAGTTGAAATGTAATGTCGAGATAAAAGTCAAAAAGACAAGATTAAAGTTGAAATTTTGAGAAAAAAACTCAAACTAGAATATTGTGATAAAGTCAAACCTACGGAAGCTGACGATGGCCAATTTCTAAAGACAGTGTAAAGTAAATTCAGCCATTTTCTTTTAAACACATTAAATAAGTCATAAAGGTTTTCCTTAAAACATTTAAAAACCATTCAAACGTTTAAAATGTAATTATTCACAAAGTGTGTTTCAAATGTCTGTGTTCAGTGGGTCAAAAATCATAAAACATAACTGAGCCCTTATTAACCCTTATTACTTATTTTCCATGAAATTAGCACTTTTTTACATCGCAATGTAGTTTATTGCCTCTAGCGGGCGCCGTCCTGACTGTACCTGGGAGGGATGCACACATACGGACTGGGGCGGAGCACATCTTTGGCCTGATCTGAGCCTGTTTAGAAAACCAATGTAGCATTATCGACGCTGGAGCTGCTTTCACACTGCTCTCTCCCATAGACACAGTACACGGAGGCGGTGCTCTTCCCGTGCGTGGGCGTGTCTCCAGCGCCTCTAACTGACACGCCCCCAGAATGTCAGAGCAGAGAAATGCTTATTTTTCTATGATTTTCTAATTTATATACTTTGTATTTATTTCTGCTTTAACCCTCTCTTCACAACTTCCTCTCTACCTTCATTCCTGCTTTCTGCTGACCTGCCACTAGGGGGGGATTAAGAAAATAGGGTGAGAAATGCAGTCATCCAGGAGGAGCTCAGAGTAGAGCTGCGACTCCTCCCCTAGTGAGGTGTTCAGGGCACGTCCCTCTGGTAGGAGACCCAGGACACGCTGGAGAGACTATGTCCCTCAGCTAGTCTGGGAATGCCTCGGGATGGATGGATGGATGGATGGATGATGGATGGATGGATGGATGGATGTGTTCATAAATAGAATGTACAGTAGCTGTTATTTAATGTATGGAGTGATTCTCTATCATAAAAATATCTGTGGCTTCTGCTAAAGACTGTTATTTATTATTCATCTGTAGATACAGTAACTACATTAGAATTAGATTAGATCAGATTAGAACTACATTAGAATTAGATTAGATCAGATTAGAACTACATTAGAATTAGATTAGATCAGATTAGAACTACATTAGAATTAGATTAGATCAGATTAGAACTACATTAGCATTAGATTAGATCAGATTAGAACTACATTAGAATTAGATTAGATCAGATTAGAACTACATTAGAATTAGATTAGATCAGATTAGAACTACATTAGAATTAGATTAGATCAGATTAGAACTACATTAGAATTAGATTAGATCAGATTAGAACTACATTAGAATTAGATTAGATCAGATTAGAACTACATTAGAATTAGATTAGATCAGATTAGAACTACATTAGAATTAGATTAGATCAGATTAGAACTACATTAGCATTAGATTAGATCAGATTAGAACTACATTAGAATTAGATTGAATTAGATTAAAATAAAATCAAATTATAAATACATTAAAATTATATTAGAATAAGATTAGATTAAAACAACATTGTAATTTGATTAGAATTAGATTGGAATTACATTAGAACTACATTAGAATTTGATTGGGTTAGATTATAATTAGATTGTAATTAGAAGTACATTAAAATTAAATTATAATTAGAACTACATTAAAACTAGATCCGATTAGAACTACATTAGATTAGAATAACATCAGATTAGAGCTAGATTTGATTAGAATAAAATTTAAATTGCATTACAATTAGATGAGATTGTAATTATATTAGAATTACATTGGATGTAATTACATTAGAATTGCATTATAATTACATTGTAATTAGATTAGATTATCCTCACAGCCACCAGGACACAGTGGAGTACAGTTTTGTGCTGCTTTATGTTTTTTATCATTTCTAATTCTAGATCAAAGTAATAAAGAAAAACAATGTTTTTTAATTCAACCAAATGTCAAACTTAAGGCCCGGGGGCCAAATCCGGCCCATTAGAGTGTCCATTTTGGCCCTCAGCAGAAAGACAAGAAGTCATAGAAACCATGACTAATTGTGTAAATGACTAATTCAGCTACAAATATTATTAAATTAATACACAAATCAATGAAACTCAACAATATTAGCAGAGCTCACATTTACCCTGTGATTATATCACATGATGATACAAAATTACACAAAATAAATAAATCAATGTAAAGTGAAGATCCTGCAGAGAATGATATCTGTCACTTATTGATTTAATATTATCAGTGTTGTACATATTTTATCACTTATTCATATGTAGAAGTGCAACTAGAGCACAATTATGATCTTACACCTGAAATATGCAGCTTTCTTTGGATAAACTGTTCATATTTTTGACTTAAACTATCATTTATTATTCCAACAGTTTGTGAACAATCAACAACAAACAATAACTTCCTGTATGAAATATTTAATCTGTTTTCTGATGAAGGGAATCAGATTAATGTAAATGTGATGGAGGCCCTGAGCAGATCGAGCCTAACGGAGCGTTTTCAGACTGAGCCCATAACGTTTCATCTGTGGGGTCACTGTGACCCTAATCCTTCCATTAGTTCCAGTATCTGCTGACTGTGCGTTTGGATTGTGGAGATCAACATCAGGCCCTTTAGATGGCGGCTCTCAACCTTGGGCTCAGGACCTCATTTGGGGTCGCAAGCAACTGGGAGAGGGTCGCCAGATGCCTTCAAAAAACAATTTCAGCCCATTTTTGCTCATTTTTACCCTTTACACCAAACTCACCATATTTTAACCCATTTTTATCTTTTTTCTTGCCATATTTTTTCTCCTTTTAATGTATTTTTGCTACATTTCTCACATTTCTGACACTTTTACATCACATTTTAATGACTTTTCTACACATTTTTTCCACTTTCCAGACATGTTCATCACTTATAAACCATTTCTACCACTTTTACACCTAATGTCACATATGTTGACCATTATTGTCACTTTTAACCTCTTTTCATCATATTTCATCATTATTTTAGCTCATTTAACCACATTCACCATTTGTCATTTGAAAAATAATTGTTCCAATATTAACACTTTGAACCTTTTTAATCATTTTTTCTGTCTGTTTTTATCCACTTTAATTTACAACTTTAACTAATTTCTGTGGTTTTTTAAAATCCCATTTCACCTCCTTTTCCACCATTTTTGGTCACTTTGAACCATTTTATTAGTGATTAAAACCATGATTTCCATCTTTAAGATGAATATAATAATAATAATAAACGTTCCTGATAACAGTGGATATTATTCAGATGAATAAATAAATGTGGTTATCACAGATTCATAGAACAATGGACCATCATTTTACTGACTTTATGGATGGACCCCAAAAATCTCTCCCCTTTATTCCCCCTTATTTTGGGGGTCGCAGGCTGAAAAGGTTGAGAACCACTGCTTTAAGACCCACAGGAACAAGTTAAAAAGACAGAAAAAACATACATTTTTGACTAAATGACTAAATAACTCATGTTTTCATCACGACTGCCGTCATTTTATTTCTCAAATTCTTCTAAGAACTCAAGTTTCCTGGAATTATTTCATGAAATTTCATCAAAATTTGTCACAAAATCAATGAAATGTAAAAGAGTAAATCCTGCAGGGACTGATCATATATCTGTTATTATTACATACTGTATGTATCATTTATACGTTGTGTAAAACACAAACTTAGGGACTTCAATATGTTAAGGCTTCAGTTATTTAGTCAACTTTTTTGAGGAAATTTACTTTGATCCCCTGACATGTTTCGACTGTCAACTGCCAGTCTTCCTCAGAGGCATCTGCTGATCACTTTGATGTTTCCTTGTGAATTCTATCACAATCAATTTCCTGAAAAAAAACATTTAAACCTTAACATCAGATTAACAAAGAAGAGAAAAAGAATGTGATGTAATTATACTGTATATACATTCATGTTAAATTAAATAAAGTCATTCCTTCAGACTTTGATGTTTCCAAAGATCACGACAGCTCATCATGTCCTCATTTAATCCTGTAACCTCACAGCCATTCTTGGTTGCCATAGAAACCCTGCATGTAGAGCAGAAATGTTGCATCCACAGTGTCTACGCGCTCATCACTTCCTCTTTATTTATATATTTACTGTATATAAACAGATATTACTGATTCTTATTTTAGTTTTATTCATAGTTTTTGTCTAAAGTTAGAAAAAATAAAGCTATAAAAGAAAATGTGTAAAGATAGAGTGACCATATTATTTCTAACACAGTTAGATAAAAATAAATGATCAAACATGTACAAAACTGATCATATCAAAGCAATAAATGACAGATTTCAGTTCCTACAAAATCATCACTTTACATTTATTTGATTTTGTGACAAACTTTTATGTAATTTGGGGGAATTTTGTGGAATAATTTGAAGAAAATTGCAGGATTTGGGAAAAATTAAGAGTTCTTTTAACAATTTGAGATTCAAAATGTCTGCCATCATGTGATATAATTAAGTGGTTAATGTGAGTCCTGTAATATTGTGGAGTTTTATTGAAATTTAAATATATCTACACCTGAAATAGATGATCATTTATACAGTAATTCATTGTTTCTCTGACTTTTTTTACTTTCTGCTTTGGGACGAATTGGTTGCTCTAAAAGGCCGGATTTGGCCCCCTGACCTTGAGTTTGACACAGTGCTATATAAGGACATTTTTAAAGTATGCACAGTATGCACACTAGTCATACTCAACCATCCCATGATGCATTGGGAGCTGAATGTAAAATGGTCCTGGGACCAGCTTCAAGCTACAAATCAAACATCCCGTCTTCCTTTCTTTTCTTTGTTTTTTTTTAACTGTTTTGTAAATAGGGCTCTTATTTTGAAGTGAACAGGAAGTGTAGTCAGTAGACCAATGGAGGGTCTCTGAAAATGTGTGAATGAAATATGTCTATGTGAGTTTTATGGATCAAATGAGCACATGTTGATATTCTACTTGGTCACTTTCTCACTTCAAAAGTTTTCAGAATTTTCAAAATAAAGGTGCAAAATCAACAGAGATATTTAGCCTCAGTGTGAACAAGGTTTTTAACGCTGGAGGATCCAGATGCATCTTGGGAAATTTGGAAGTATACTTCAGTGGGAACGCTCATCATCATATATAGTCTATAGTAGACAGTATATATACTATAGTATATAGTAGACATTATAAACTATAGTAGATAAACAGGATATACTATATACTATAGTATATATAATGTCTACTATATACTATAGTATATACTGTCTACTATATACTATAGTATATACTGTCTACGATATACTATAGTATATGTCTACTATATACTTTAATATATACTGTCTACTATATACTATAGTATATGTCTACTATATACTATAGTATATACTGTCTACTATATACTATAGTATATGTCTACTATATACTATAGTATATGTCTACTATATACTATAGTATATACTGTCTACTATATACTATAGTATACACTGTTTACTATATACTATAGTATATACTGTCTACTATATACTATAGTATATACTGTCTACTATATACTATAGTATATACTGTCTACTATATACTATAGTATATACTGTCTACTATATACTATAGTATATACTGTCTACTATATACTATAGTATATACTGTCTACTATATACTATATTATATACTGTCTACTATATACTATATTATATACTGTCTACTATATACTATAGTATATACTGTCTACTATATACTATAGTATATACTGTCTACTATATACTATAGTATATACTGTCTACTATATACTATATTATATACTGTCTACTATATACTATATTATATACTGTCTACTATATACTATAGTATATACTGTCTACTATATACTATAGTATATACTGTCTACTATATACTATAATATATGTCTACTATATACTATAGTATATACTGTCTACTATATACTATAGTATATACTATAGTATATACTATAGTATATTTCTACTATATACTATATTATATACTGTCTACTATATACTATAGTATATGTCTACTATATACTATAGTATATACTGTTTACTATATACTATAGTATATACTGTCTACTATATACTATAGTATATACTGTCTACTATATACTATAGTATATACTGTCTACTATATACTATAGTATATACTGTCTACTATATACTATAGTATATAGTAGACATTATAAACTATAGTATATAGTAGACAGTATATACTATAGTAGATAAACAGTATATACTATATACTATAGTATATAATGTCTACTATATAGTATAGTACATACTGTCTACTATATACTATAGTATATAATGTCTACTATATACTATAGTATACACTGTCTACTATATACTATAGTTTATAATGTCTACTATACTATATTATATACTGTCACTATATACTATAGTATATGTCTACTATATACTATAGTATATAGCGTCTACTATATACTATATTATATACTGTCTACTATATACTATATTATATACTGTCTACTATATACTATAGTATATGTCTACTATATACTATATTATATACTGTCTACTATATACTATAGTATATGTCTACTATATACTATAGTATATACTGTCTACTATATACTATATTATATACTGTCTACTATATACTATAGTATATACTGTCTACTATATACTATATTATATACTGTCTACTATATACTATAGTATATAATGTCTACTATATACTATAGTATATACTGTCTACTATATACTATAGTATATAATGTCTACTATATACTATATTATATACTGTCTACTATATACTATATTATATACTGTCTACTATATACTATATTATATACTGTCTACTATATACTATATTATATACTGTCTACTATATACTATAGTATATGTCTACTATATACTATATTATATACTGTCTACTATATACTATAGTATATAATGTCTACTATATACTATAGTATATACTGTCTACTATATACTATAGTATATAATGTCTACTATATACTATAGTATATACTGTCTACTATATACTATATTATATACTGTCTACTATATACTATATTATATACTGTCTACTATATACTATATTATATACTGTCTACTATATACTATAGTATATGTCTACTATATACTATATTATATACTGTCTACTATATACTATATTATATACTGTCTACTATATACTATAGTATATACTGTCTACTATATACTATAGTATATACTGTCTACTATATACTATAGTATATACTGTCTACTATATACTATATTATATACTGTCTACTATATACTATAGTATATACTGTCTACTATATACTATATTATATACTGTCTACTATATACTATAGTATATGTCTACTATATACTATAGTATATACCTTCTACTATATACTATAGTATATACTGTCTACTATATACTATAGTATATACTGTCTACTATATACTATATTATATACTGTCTACTATATACTGTAGTATATAATGTCTACTATATACTATAGTATATACTGTCTACTATATACTATAGTATATAATGCGACCGTGGCTCAGGTGGTAGTGGGTCGTCCTCTGATCGAGAGGTTGGGGGTTCGATCCCAGTACCTGACTATGTGTCGAAGTGTCATTGGGCAAGACACTGAACCCTAAGTTGCTCCCAGTGGTCGACTAGCGCCTTGCATGTCAGTCCTGTCCCATTGGTGTGTGAATGTGAGAGTGATTGGGTGAATGAGCTGATGTGTAAAGCGCTTTGAGACTGCTTCAGTGTGGGGATAAAGCGCTATATAAATCAAGTCCATTTACCATTTATATACTATAGTATATACTGTCTACTATATACTATAGTATATGTCTACTATATACTATAGTATATGTCTACTATATACTATAGTATATACCTTCTACTATATACTATAGTATATACTGTCTACTATATACTATAGTAAATACTGTCTACTATATACTATATTATATACTGTCTACTATATACTATAGTATATAATGTCTACTATATACTATAGTATATACTGTCTACTATATACTATAGTATATAATGTCTACTATATACTATAGTATATACTGTCTACTATATACTATATTATATACTGTCTACTATATACTATAGTATATAATGTCTACTATATACTATAGTATATACTGTCTACTATATACTATATTATATACTGTCTACTATATACTATAGAATATGTCTACTATATACTATAGTATATACTGTCTACTATATACTATAGTATATAATGTCTACTATATACTATAGTATATGTCTACTATATAGTATAGTATATACTGTCTACTATATACTATAGTATATAATGTCTACTATATACTATAGTATATACTGTCTACTATATACTATAGTATATACTGTCTACTATATACTATAGTATATACTGTCTACTATATACTATATTATATACTGTCTACTATATACTATATTATATACTGTCTACTATATACTATATACTATAGTATATGTCTACTATATACTATATTATATACTGTCTACTATATACTATAGTATATACCTTCTACTATATACTATAGTATATACTGTCTACTATATACTATAGTAAATACTGTCTACTATATACTATATTATATACTGTCTACTATATACTATAGTATATAATGTCTACTATATACTATAGTATATACTGTCTACTATATACTATAGTATATAATGTCTACTATATACTATAGTATATACTGTCTACTATATACTATATTATATACTGTCTACTATATAATATAGTATATAATGTCTACTATATACTATATTATATACTGTCTACTATATACTATAGTATATAATGTCTACTATATACTATAGTATATACTGTCTACTATATACTGTCTACTATATACTATAGTATATACTGTCTACTATATACTATAGTATATAATGTCTACTATATAGTATAGTACATACTGTCTACTATATACTATAGTATATAATGTCTACTATATACTATAGTATAAACTGTCTACTATATACTATAGTTTATAATGTCTACTATATACTATAGTATATACTGTCTACTATATACTATATTATATACTGTCTACTATATACTATAGTATATAGCGTCTACTATATACTATAGTATATACTGTCTACTATATACTATATTATATACTGTCTACTATATACTATAGTATATGTCTACTATATACTATAGTATATGTCTACTATATACTATAGTATATACTGTCTACGATATACTATAGTATATGTCTACTATATACTTTAATATATACTGTCTACTATAGTATATGTCTACTATATACTATAGTATATACTGTCTACTACATACTATAGTATATACTGTCTACTATATACTATAGTATATACTGTCTACTATATACTATAGTATATACTGTCTACTATATACTATATTATATACTGTCTACTATATACTATATTATATACTGTCTACTATATACTATAGTATATACTGTCTACTATATACTATAGTATAAACTGTCTACTATATACTATAGTATATACTGTCTACTATATACTATAATATATGTCTACTATATACTATAGTATATACTGTCTACTATATACTATAGTATATACTATAGTATATACTATAGTATATTTCTACTATATACTATATTATATACTGTCTACTATATACTATAGTATATGTCTACTATATACTATAGTATATGTCTACTATATACTATAGTATATACTGTTTACTATATACTATAGTATATACTGTCTACTATATACTATAGTATATACTGTCTACTATATACTATAGTATATACTGTCTACTATATACTATAGTATATGTCTACTATATACTATAGTATATACTGTCTACTATATACTATATTATATACTGTCTACTATATACTATAGTATATACTGTCTACTATATACTATATTATATACTGTCTACTATATACTATAATATATGTCTACTATATACTATAGTATATACTGTCTACTATATACTATAATATATGTCTACTATATACTATAGTATATACTGTCTACTATATACTATAGTATATACTATAGTATATGTCTACTATATACTATAGTATATACTGTCTACTATATACTATATTATATACTGTCTACTATATACTATAGAATATGTCTACTATATACTATAGTATATACTGTCTACTATATACTATAGTATATAATGTCTACTATATACTATAGTATATGTCTACTATATAGTATAGTATATACTGTCTACTATATACTATATTATATAATGTCTACTATATACTATAGTATATACTGTCTACTATATACTATAGTATATACTGTTTACTATATACTATATTATATACTGTCTACTATATACTATAGTATATAGCGTCTACTATATACTATATTATATACTGTCTACTATATACTATAGTATATAGCGTCTACTATATACTATATTATATACTGTCTACTATATACTATATTATATACTGTCTACTATATACTATAGTATATGTCTACTATATACTATATTATATACTGTCTACTATATACTATAGTATATACTGTCTACTATATACTATAGTATATACTGTCTACTATATACTATATTATATACTGTCTACTATGTACTATAGTATATACTGTCTACTATATACTATAGTATATAATGTCTACTATATACTATAGTATATACTGTCTACTATATACTATATTATATACTGTCTACTATATACTATATTATATACTGTCTACTATATACTATAGTATATGTCTGATATATACTATAGTATATACTGTTTACTATATACTATAGTATATACTGTTTACTATATACTATAGTATATACTGTCTACTATATACTATAGTATAAACTGTCTACTATATACTATAGTATATACTGTCTACTATATACTATATTATATACTGTCTACTATATACTATAGTATATACTGTTTACTATATACTTTAGTATATACTGTCTACTATATACTATAGTATATACTGTCTACTATATACTATAGTATATACTGTCTACTATATACTATAGTATATAGTAGACAGTATATATTATAGTAGATAAACAGTATATACTATATACTGTCTACTATATAGTATAGTATATACTGTCTACTATATACTATAGTATTTACTGTCTACTATATACTATAGTATATACTGTCTACTATATACTATAGTTTATAATGTCTGCTATATAGTATAGTATATACTGTCTACTATATACTATAGTATATAATGTCTACTATATAGTATAGTACATACTGTCTACTATATACTATAGTATATAATGTCTACTATATACTATAGTTTATAATGTCTACTATATACTATAGTATATACTGTCTACTATATACTATATTATATACTGTCTACTATAGACTATAGTATATAGCGTCTACTATATACTATAGTATATAGCGTCTACTATATACTATAGTATATACTGTCTACTATATACTATATTATATACTGTCTACTATATACTATAGTATATGTCTACTATATACTATAGTATATGTCTACTATATACTATAGTATATACTGTCTACTATATACTATAGTATATGTCTACTATATACTATAATATATACTGTCTACTATATACTATAATATATACTGTCTACTATATACTATAGTATATGTCTACTATATACTATAGTATATACTGTCTACTATATACTATAGTATATGTCTACTATATACTATAGTATATACTGTCTACTATATACTATAGTATATACTGTCTACTTTATACTATAGTATACACTGTTTACTATATACTATAGTATATACTGTCTACTATATACTATAGTATATACTGTCTACTATATACTATAGTATATACTGTCTACTATATACTATAGTATATACTGTCTACTATATACTATAGTATATACTGTCTACTATATACTATATTATATACTGTCTACTATATACTATAGTATATACTGTCTACTATATACTATAGTATATACTGTCTACTATATACTATATTATATACTGACTACTATATACTATAGTATATGTCTACTATATACTATAGTATATACTGTTTACTATATATTTACTATATACTATATACTATAGTATATACTATAGTATATACTGTCTACTATATACTATAGTATATACTATAGTATATGTCTACTATATACTATATACTATAGTATATACTGTCTTCTATATACTATATTATATACTGTCTACTATATACTATAGTATATGTCTACTATATACTATATTATATACTGTTTACTATATACTATAGTATATACTGTCTACTATATACTATAGTATATACTGTCTACTATATACTATAGTATATACTGTCTACTATATACTATAGTATATGTCACTATATACTATAGTATATACTGTCTACTATATACTATATTATATACTGTCTACTATATACTATATTATATACTGTCTACTATATACTATATTATATACTGTCTACTATATACTATATTATATACTGTCTACTATATACTTTATTATATACTGTCTACTATATACTATAGTATATACTATAGTATATGTCTACTATATACTATAGTATATACTGTCTACTATATACTATATTATATACTGTCTACTATATACTATAGTATATGTCTACTATATACTATAGTATATACTGTTTACTATATACTATAGTATATGCTGTCTACTATATACTATAGTATATGTCTACTATATACTATAGTATATGTCTACTATATACTATAGTATATACTGTCTACTATATACTATATTATATACTGTCTACTATATACTATAGTATATACTGTCTACTATATACTATAGTATATACTGTCTACTATATACTATAGTATATACTGTCTACTATATACTATAGTATATACTGTCTACTATATTCTATAGTATATACTGTCTACTATATACTATAGTATATAATGTCTACTATATACTATAGTATATACTGTCTACTATATACTATATTATATACTGTCTACTATATACTATAGTATATACTGTCTACAATATACTATATTATATACTGTCTACTATATACTATAGTATATGTCTACTATATACTATAGTATATGTCTACTATATAGTATAGTATATACTGTCTACTATATACTATAGTATATAATGTCTAGTATATACTATAGTATATACCGTCTACTATATACTATAGTATATACCGTCTACTATATACTATAGTATATACCGTCTACTATATACTATAGTATATACCGTCTACTATATACTATAGTATATACTGTCTACTATATACTATAGTATATACTGTCTACTATATACTATAGTATATACTGTATACTATATACTATAGTATATACCGTCTACTATATACTATAGTATATACCGTCTACTATATACTATAGTATATACCGTCTACTATATACTATAGTATATACCGTCTACTATATACTATAGTATATACCGTCTACTATATACTATAGTATATACTGTCTACTATATACTATAGTATATACTGTCTACCATATACTGTAGTATATACTGTCTACTATATACTATAGTATATACTGTCTACTATATACTATAGTATATACTATAGTATATGTCTACTATATACTATAGTATATACTGTCTTCTATATACTATATTATATACTGTCTACTATATACTATAGTATATGTCTACTATATACTATATTATATACTGTTTACTATATACTATAGTATATACTGTCTACTATATACTATAGTATATACTGTCTACTATATACTATAGTATATGTCACTATATACTATAGTATATACTGTCTACTATATACTATATTATATACTGTCTACTATATACTATATTATATACTGTCTACTATATACTATATTATATACTGTCTACTATATACTATAGTATATACTGTCTACTATATACTATAGTATATACTATAGTATATGTCTACTATATACTATAGTATATACTGTCTACTATATACTATATTATATACTGTCTACTATATACTATATTATATACTGTCTACTATATACTATAGTATATACTGTTTACTATATACTATAGTATATGCTGTCTACTATATACTATAGTATATGTCTACTATATACTATAGTATATACTGTCTACTATATACTATATTATATACTGTCTACTATATACTATAGTATATACTGTCTACTATATACTATAGTATATACTGTCTACTATATACTATAGTATATGTCTACTATATACTATAGTATATACTGTCTACTATATACTATATTATATACTGTCTACTATATACTATAGTATATACTGTCTACTATATACTATAGTATATACTGTCTACTATATACTATATTATATACTGTCTACTATATACTATAGTATATGTCTACTATATACTATAGTATATACTGTCTACTATATACTATATTATATACTGTCTACTATATACTATAGTATATACTGTCTACTATATACTATAGTATATACTGTCTACTATATACTATAGTATATACTGTCTACTATATACTATAGTATATACTGTCTACTATATTCTATAGTATATACTGTCTACTATATACTATAGTATATAATGTCTACTATATACTATAGTATATACTGTCTACTATATACTATAGTATATACTGTCTACTATATACTATATTATATACTGTCTACTATATACTATAGTATATACTGTCTACAATATACTATATTATATACTGTCTACTATATACTATAGTATATGTCTACTATATACTATAGTATATGTCTACTATATAGTATAGTATATACTGTCTACTATATACTATAGTATATAATGTCTAGTATATACTATAGTATATACCGTCTACTATATACTATAGTATATACCGTCTACTATATACTATAGTATATACCGTCTACTATATACTATAGTATATACTGTCTACTATATACTATAGTATATACCGTCTACTATATACTATAGTATATACCGTCTACTATATACTATAGTATATACCGTCTACTATATACTATAGTATATACCGTCTACTATATACTATAGTATATACCGTCTACTATATACTATAGTATATACTGTCTACCATATACTGTAGTATATACTGTCTACTATATACTATAGTATATACTGTCTACTATATACTATAGTATATACTGTCTACTATATACTATAGTATATACTGTCTACTATATAGTATAGTATATACTGTCTACTATATAGTATAGTATATACTGTCTACTATATACTATAGTATAGTATAGTTTGTACTTATTGAGTTTGGAGTGGATAGTTAGTTAGTGGGACATTTACAACATAGACTTACAGTATATAAGGGGTTCTCAACCTTGGAGCCAGGACTTCATTTAAAGTCGTGAGACACTGGGCGGGGGTCGTAAGAAAAAACTAGGATTAGTTTTTAATCAATTTTTGCTTATTTTTACCTTTTTTCTACAAATCCACCAAACTCACCATATTTTAATCTATTTTCATCACTTTTTCTTGTCATATTTTTGCTCCTTTTAATGTATTTTTGCTACATTTCTCCAATTTCTGACACGTCTACATCACATTTTAATGACTTTTCTACACATTTTTTCCACTTTCCAGACATGTTCATCACTTATAAACCCTTTCTACCACTTTTACACCTAATGTCACATATGTTGACACAATATTGTCACTTTTAACCTCTTTTCACTATATTTCATGATTATTTTTTGCCAATTTAACCACATTTACAATTTTAATACTCATATTTTGCTAGTGTAAACTAACTTTTGCTACTAGTTTAAATTCCATTACCAACAATTTCTAACTTTTAACCAATTTCTGTGTTTTTAAAATCCCATTTCACCTTCTTTTCCACCATTTTTGGTCACTTTGAACCATTTTATTAGTGATTAAAACCAGTATTTCCATCTTTAAGATGACTATAATAATAATAATAAACGTTCCTGGATAACAGTGGATATTATTCAGATGAATAAATAAATGTGGTTATTACAGATTCATAGAACAATAGACCATCATTTTACTGACTTTATGGATGGACCCCAAAAATCTCTCCTTTATTCCCCCTTATAGATGGTCCTGTCTCCACATGACTGTTCTTCAATGTTCATGTCTGTGTTCAACCACCTTCAGCTATAGTGGGGGTCCCTGCTCTCTGGAACCTTTATTTTGGAGGGTCTCCGCTCTCTGGGACCTTTATTTTGGAGGGTTGAGGAATGAACAGGTTGAGAACCTCAGTCCAATATGTCTTAACATTTTAATGTATGTAAAATATACTTTCACTGTATGGATAACATAAAACAGAATGTGATTTCAAAGCTAAAAAGTCCTTTAAAATATTGACACAATCTCTGTAAAACACATCAAAGGCACCAGAAGAAGAAGAAAGAACTATTTTATGGTTATAATCAGAGAAACTCTCATCAAGGCACAAAGCTGGGATTCAAACTGATGACCTCTGTAATAAAGTATTCTGAGTGAGTGCATAGTAGTGACTGAGGAGTATCTGCTTCACGCCTCCACTGTTTTATAAATGTGTTCTAAAACCTTCTAAATAGATCTACGTCTAACAAAACACATTGTTTTTACATCATTTCTAGTCAAAATCACAACTTCTGCTGCTTTTGGTTGTTCTAAATCATCATGTGTTAAAGTCAAGGCCAGGGGGCCAAATCCAGCCCTTCAGAGCATCTGATTCGGCCCGCAGGAGAAAGTGAAAATATGAATCATTGTGTAAATTACCTCAAATTATTTGACAAAATCTCCCCAAATGTAATAAAAATTGGTTAAAAAAATAAATAAATGAAAGAACATTTAAGTATCTGTCACTTATAGATTAGATGTTGATTCCTTCTGTACTTAATGACTAATTTATAACTGACAGTACAAACATGGGTACATTTATGTTGAAACTGTTTGTTTTCCCACCTAAAACCTGTGGGAAAATGATGTAAAAATCTACTAAATAATGTATAAATCAGGCTGAATGTTTCACTCCAATAGAAAACAATGGATGTTTACAGGCAGTGGGGCCGTGTGACATCATCAATCACATGATTTCTAGATGGAGGAACACAGGCTCTAAAACTGTAAAGTTGTGCTATTTTTAAATGAATATGGTGCATAATAATATGTTTATTAGACATAGATCTACTAATAAGGACATTATAAGGTTTAAAGCTACATTTATAAACCAATGGAGGATCTATTTAAGGTGAACTCACAGCTTTACACAGCAGCTGTTTGATGTCATGTGACTCAGTGTCAGTGTCCCATTGGCCGCTCCTCGTACGTGCTGTATCTCTTCACGTGTATTCGACGGACGCGCTCCCGTAGCTCCGCCCCTCCTGGCCCGTCCTCGTCCTCACTGTGAGAGCCACAGGTGGTAAAGCTGCGGCGCGTGGCCTCCAGCAGAGAGTGGTCTGGTAGTGGTTTGGTTTCATAGAGCATCACGTTCAGCGTCTCCTCATAGATACGAGCTTCAGGAAACTCCACCTGACAGGAAACAATTACAATTACATTTGTAATTACCCATGTTCAATTACAATTTGATTATGATTACAGTCACCTGCATTTTTTCCCAATTACAATTAAATTACAATTATTTTTATCCTCAAAAAGTAAATTACAATTATGTTCTGACTTACAATTAATGTAAATTACTGATCCTTTAATAAATAACTCTTATTAAACATAACCTTCCTCTTGTGTTAGCTTTCTGTTAGCATCTCTAATGCTAACAGAAAGCCTATTAAATCAGCTGTAAAATACACTAATAAATATTATTTATCATCTAATTAGTTTCTCATCTAATGATTACTTTAATCAATGAATATATTGTATTAATATTTATGGTGTGGGTGCTTTTTCTGTCACTGTACTCATAGATTTATATATATTTAACTGTTCAAATGTGGGAAAGCTTAATATGAAACATATTTTAATAATTATTAACTACATATGTGTAGAACTGTAACATGGTTCAGCAGTTTTACATTTAATTCAAATTTTTTTATAGAATTTTCATGGCAATTACAATTACAAAGTCAATTATCTAAACTAAATTACAATTTCATTACAATTACAACAGCAACATCAGTTATGTGATTACAGTTATAATTGACCCCAACCCTGGGTGACGAGTCATGGACGGATGCTGCTGAGCAGAGCTGGGATTTAAAAACCACACAAATAGTTAAAAGTTTTGAATTAGAGTGTGAAAAAAAACTGTTAAAAAAGAGTTCAAAGTGTTAATATTAGAACAATTAGTTTGAACTGGTAAATAATGGTCACGACAAATGGTGAATGAGGTTAAACTGGTAAAAATCATCGTAAAATACGATGAAAAGAGGTTAAAAGTGACAATAATGGGTCAACGTATGTTACATTAGGTGTAAAAGTGGTAGAAAGGGTTTATAAGTGATGAACATGTCTGGAAAGAGGAAAAAATGTGTAGAAAAGTCATTAAAATGTGATGTAGACGTGTCAGAAATGTGAGAAATGTAGCAAAAATACATTAAAAGGAGAAAAAATATGGTGGGTTTAAATTGTTTATAAAAGATTCTTTAGTTTGTTGACTCCTCCCTGTGTCTTGTGACCCTAAGGTTGAGAACCCTGGTGTTCTGATCACCTTGGTCTGCTTCTTCTCCGTAGCGTAGACGATGGAGGTGCAGCACACCTCAGATAGTTTGCGTCCCTGGCCGTAAAAGGACCAGCAACAGATCTCATCTCCGATCACGTCTTTGATGAATAGGACACGCCCATTGAAGCTCAGAGACAGCCTATCAAACAGCTCGATGTTCTTCAGCAGATTATCATCAGAGTTACTGTGGAGGAGGAGAACAGAAGGTCTCACATGGTCTCAGGGTTCTAAAGCAGTGGTTCTAGTCCCCTCTTTGTCCAACTACTACATTTTGCTTAGAAAACTATAGATCATAATGATGGAATAAATGAGTGATAAAAATCTATTTTCATTCAGTAGAAATATCAGGCGACCCCACATTGGGTCCCGACCCCAAGGTTGAGAAACACTGATTTAGTGGCTCCTGAATGGTCATCTCACGCCTGGTCTGGGACCGAGAATGACACTATTTGTCTCTCACTCACTCCAGTACCCCCTGTAGTGTAATTACGTACCCCTAGGGGTACACGTACCACTATTTGAGAAACACTGCTCTCAGGTCTCCTCACCTGGTGTACGAGTACTTGTTGTTGCTTCTGTTGTAGACCAGCTTCACCACAGG
The DNA here is from genome assembly GCF_900634775.1 of Gouania willdenowi. Lineage (NCBI taxonomy): Eukaryota > Metazoa > Chordata > Actinopteri > Blenniiformes > Gobiesocidae > Gouania > Gouania willdenowi. Next base: position 43,109,269 of record NC_041056.1, on the reverse strand, counting down.
CTGGAGGAGAGAGAGAATATAACAGAAACATGATTATTTCTATCAAATATTAACTTTATTAAATCCATTCATACTTATTAATAATTATTCATTATGTATAACTTAAAGAAAAGCCAAAATATGGTTATTATGATAAAGTCTGTGCTTTGAAAACACAGAACCATATGTTGTAAATGTTCATATATATTTAGACTAAATGATCAACCTGAGCATTAATACAGTGTTTGTGTTGTTGTGTTTTTTTGTGTATTCTTTTTCTGTTCAGTTTATTTTTGTGTATATTTGTAGTCACTGTGTGTTTTCTGAGTACATTTTCTGTGTTTTTGGAGAAAAGACGTGTTTTTTTTGTTTGTTGCCCTTTTGTGCAATTTCTGATGTTCTTTGTATGTTTTTATCATTTTGGAATCATTTGTGTGTGTTTTGTAATTGTTCTCTGGTTTTGTGCATTTCTGTTGTCCTTTAGTGTATTTTTCCTGTAAAGTATGTTTTTGTGTATTTGTGCTGTCAAATTGCATTTTTTAGAGTTATTTTTGTGTATTTCTGTTGTCGTTTGTTAATGCTGTGGGTTTGTAAAGTCCTTTTTGTGTTTTTTTGTCAACCTTTGTTGTCATTTCCTGTCACTTTATATATTTTCTGATTAATGTTGTGTATTACTGTCATTGTTTTGTGTGTTTTCTTGTTTTTCATTTGTCTTTTACTGTATTTTCCTACAATGTTGTAATTGTTTTTATTTTCTAATATATTCTTGCTTGTGTTTAGTGTATTTTTGTGTTATTTTGTATGTTTACTTTGGGGGCTGCATGTGGCCTATGTCTGATGTAGAGCGTTACATTAAATAGTATGAATAGTATGTGAGAAATACCAGGATGTATAATATATGGGGACATTTTTAAGTCTGCACGGTGGTCACACTAGTCATACTCACCTGTCCCATGATGCATTGGGAGCTGAAGTGAGACATTATGTCTAGGGTTGGGCATCGTTTGGATTTTAAAGATTCTGATTCCGATTCTCAATTTCAATTCCTGTTCTAAACAATTCTCACTTCTGATTCTTTGACTAGGATATTAAATTAACAAAGGTTTCCAACTGTAACTGTACAAGTGAAACTTTCTGAAATAAAACTACAAACAAGTTGTCATCAGTGTAAAAACCATAGATCTACAGGTAGATGTGAAACTAAATAAAACAAACCCTGGAACAGTCATGTGACAAATCAATCAATAGTTCTTGATGATTATTATTATTATTCTGGATACAGTGGAAACAGAAACTATAAAAAATAGTTATATTTTAAAGTTGTTTATATTGTTTGGAACATATTACTGTATATATAGTCTAAAGCCACAAAAAAGCACCACTTTAAAAAGAAAACAGACTAATATTATATATATTTATATTAGACCTCTTTACATGGAGTATAAAACAAAACAACAGAGGAAACTTTAGATATTTTTGAATCCTTAAATCTGTTAATCAAAGTAAAAGTACACCAACTACTTTCTTCTTTATGTACATAAGTAAATTGTATGACTGTAAATAATTTATAAATTTTATATAAACGGGTAAATGTATGAATTGTTTATATTGTAATAGTTGTATGGAGTGCACGTGTCAATAAAAAATAAATTAATTAAAAAAACAACTCCCCCGTCCGTCACTGTCCACATTTACATAAGAGGTTTAATTCCTCTTTAAAGCAGAATAAAAGTTAATTCCTCTTTAAACTAACCATGTAAACACTTAATTCCTAATGCTTATTTAATTCCGAATTAAACTCAATTCTGAATTAGGTGGCTGGTTTATTCCGATTTTAATTCCAAATTTGATAATTCCTCTTTTTTTTTTTTTAAACACTTTACTTGCTTAATACCGCTTTAAGTTCATTTGACTCATTCTGCGCTTGTGGCGATGACGCGCTGGTGACGACATAATCCAAGATGGCGGCGGCCTGGACTACAGCAACACTATTTAATAAGAGCCTTAAAAGACATGAATATAGTGAAAAGAGTGAATGGACAGAGACATAAAGATGTAGACTTTAACACAGACTTATTAAACACACACACAGACTTATTAAACACACACAGACTTATTAAACACACACACAGACTTATTAAACACACACAGACTTATTAAACACACACAGACTTATTAAACACACACAGACTTATTAAACACACACAGACTTATTGGATGTAAAATTATCTGTGTTCAAATTAGGGGACGGATCTGGATAAGCATAATGCTTTTTTCCGTCGCCCTTTCCGGCATGAAAAAGGACAAAAAAAAAAAAAAAAAAAAAAAAAAAAAAACAATGATGTGATTTTGAATGTCAAATGAATTTCTGTGAATGCAACCATGTCGGAAATGAACTGAATAAATAAAAAAAATAATAAAAAAAAATAAAAAACACACAGACTTATGAAACACACACAGACTTATTAAACACACACAGACTTATTAAACACACACAGACTTATTAAACACACACAGACTTATTAAACACACACAGACTTATTAAACACACACAGACTTATTAAACACACACAGACTTATTAAACACACACTTATTAAACACACAGACTTATTAAACACACACAGACTTATTAAACACACACAGACCTCAATAAACAGAACAGGCTTCACCGGCCGGCTGGCACTAGGACCCAGAGGCAGAGTAAATGCATCCCCTGTACTACATTCACAGACTGTAAAATCACCAGTTTATAATTTTACCAGTTATTAGAGCTACTGTCTTTACCAGGGAGATAATATTTATTACTGGTGATTGTTTTACAGAGTTTTACTGAGATTTTTACTGGTGATTAGTTCATATCTCTTACATCCACGGTTCAAACTGACACCATAGCAGCACGCGCACACGCAGACACACGCAGACACACGCAGACACACACAGACAGACACACGCAGACACACACAGACAGACACACGCAGACACACACAGACAGACACACGCAGACACACACACACACACACACACACACAGTGAATCTAACCTTGGTAGAGGTGTGAATGAGCTTCTCCTCTTCTTTACTGGAGGTGATCACAGGGATTCCACACAGAGGCTGATCAATACTGTCCTAAAAACAAACAGTTCACATGGATAGAAAAACATGATGAAACCTGTGTGATGATCAGGAGTCAGCAGGGGGCGTCGCCCATGTCGGCAGGTTTCTTAGCGACTAACCTGTAGCGTACTATATGTTGGTTTCTTTTATTCAGGAAATTTACTTTGATCTCCTGACATGTTTCAATTGACCTGCTAATGCTAGGGTAATGCTAATACTAGGGTAATGCTAATGCTAGGTTAATGCTAATGTTATTGCTAGGTGCATACTATGGTAATGCTTGGCTAATTCTACTGCTAGGCTATTGCTAATGCTAGGTTAATACCATTGCAAGACTATTGCAAATATTAGGTTAATGCCATTGGTAGGTTAATGCTAAACCTTGGCTAATGCTAAGTTAATAGTATTGCTGGGCCAATGGTAATGCTAATCTTATGTTAATGTTATTGTTAGGCTAATACTTATGCTAATGCTACAGTAATTTTAATGCTATTGCAAGGCTAATGTTAATGCTAGATTAATGCTAAGTTAATTCTATTGCTAGGTTGATGTTAATGCTAATGCTAGGCTTATGAGTTCTTTCTAAATACACAGCAAAGCAATCAGCAGGCACCTCTGAAGAAGACTGGCAGTTGACAGTAGAAACATGTCAGGAGATGAAAGTGAATAAAAGAAACAAACATATTATTTAAAACGTAGACATAATGAACGTGTGTGATGATGAACCTGTAGCGTGTTGTGACAAAGCTCCACCAGGCCCTGGATCAGGTAATACTTGGCCTCAGCCATCAACTCCTGGATGGCCTGACGTCCTTCAGGCAGGGTCACGGTGCTGTCACGCAGGAACGACAGAATGCTGCTGAAATGCTTCCCACTGCGATCGATCAGAATCCAACCTGGAAGGAAACGACATTTTAAAACAAAACCAATCAATAACTTCATTATTACAGCTTTAGTTATCAAACCTCTACATCGCCATTTCAGATCCAATCACTCTCCACTGATACTGCTACTACTTTCAGCTAATACCTTCAACCTTTGTAGCATTTTCAATCTTTTTCAGCTTTTTTTTTTAAACTTTATTTAGATTGTTTTGAATCCTTTTAACCTTTTTAATATATTTTCATTATATCTTCTGCATTATTTCACACAGGGTTCATTAGCGAGGCTAATTCTAGGCAAGTGCTAATGGTAGGTAAATGCTAATCCAGTGCTCGATTAAGGCTAAAATAATTTTAGGCTGATGCTAATTCTAAAAATATTGCTAAGTTAATGGTTAGCTAAAGCTTGGTTAATGCTTAGTTAATGTTATTGCTAAGTTCATGCTAGCTAATACTCATGCTAGGCTAATGCTAGTAGATGCTAATGTTAAGTAAATGCTAATTTCAGGCTAATGCTAATGCTGGGGTAAGGCTAGTTAATGTGAATGCTAGGCTATATCTAGCTAATGCTAGATTAATGTTAATGCTAGGCTAATAGTCATGTTAGGTTAATGTTAACTGCTGTTAATTATAGCTAATGCTAATGTTAAGTAAATGCTATTTTCAGGATAATGTTAATGCTGGGCTAATGCTAACTACTGGTAATGTTAATGCTAGGCTAAATCTAGCTAATGCTAGATTAATGTTAATGCTAGGCTAATAGTCATGCTAGGTTAATGCTAATTGCTGTTAATGCTAGCTAATGCTAATATTAGGTAATTGCTAATTTCAGGATAATGCTAATGCTGGGCTAATGTTTGCTAATGGTAATGTTAATGTTAAGCTAAATGCAGCTAATGCGAGATTAATGCTAATACTAGGCTAATATTGATACTAGGCTAATGCTAACTTATGCTAATGTTTGACTCATGCAAATTTTATATAAATTTTATGCTGATGCTGGGCTAAGGCTAGGCCTAATCTAGCTAATGTTAATGCTAGGCTAATATTAATGCTAGGCTAATGTTAATACTTGGCTAATGCTAGGCTAATGCAGTGTTTGATGATGCGGGGCAGCATTAGCATCCTAACTTCTATTATTTTCAGGGAATACAAATATTGTAGTTTTTATTTGATTTCCATCTTGGACACAGATTTAATGACTCGCAGAGAGACGTGATCACCTTCTTTATCTGTGAACACTTCCTTCTTCCCACTGAACATGGCTTTCAGCATGGAGCTCTGCCTGGTGAGCACCTGCAGCGTGGTGTAGAACAGAGCCCCGCCCACGTTCAGCCTCACATACTTGTTGCCCAGCCCCACGGCTCCTCGATAGCTGCAGGTCTTAGTCCATGGGGGGGTGAGGGTGGGGTGCTGAGGTAGGCAGCTGTCCCCAGACATATCCCTCTGGAGGTAAATCACCACCCTGCAGACGGACGTCCGGAGGTCCCCCGCCGTGGTGACCGTTAGTGATGGCGACGCCACAACCTCCAGATCATTCCTGGCCAGCAGAGAGGAGAGAAGTAAGTAAGTAAACTTTATTTGTATAGAGTCACAAAGTGCTTCACAGTAATAAAACAAAATGGAAAAAAAGGAACATAAATACAGACAATGACTACAATGCTTTTACAAACAGATGTGTTTTAGGCACTTTTTGAAGATATCCACGGAGTCCAGGGAGCACAGGTGGAGTAGGAGTTAATTCCAAAGTCGAGCTTTGAATGATCGAACTCCAAGGGTTTTAATGTGTCATTATGTTGTCATGGTTACTTTTAACACTATTTTATTTTTTTCAGTGAAAATGTGCAAAAACACTAATAATAAATAGGAAGTTTTGAAGCAAATAGTTTTGACTCAATTTGTCCTGAATGATCAATATTTTCTGATGAACATTTACAGCAACTTGATTTTTCATCTCTACGTTTAATTTTGATATTAACTGGGTAGAATATCGTGATATCGTATCATGACCCAAGTATCGTGATACACATCATAATGTAACATCCTTTCCAACACTCAGCTCTATAAATAAGCAGCTCTTATGAACTAGATGTCTACAGTGTTGCTCCAGTGACATGGACTCAAAGATCACCCCTAAATTCCTCAGCTTTGTTCTAAAGGAAAGGCTCAGGTCACCCACGTTGTGTTTGATAGTGGGAGGAGCACTATCTGGGGTGATGATAAATGTCTTAGTTTTAGCAGAGTTCAGTTGAAGACTATTATCACTTACAATGGTTCACGTGTGTGAGACAGTTAAAGAACTCAGTTAGTGGACCTCAGATAAGAGGAGGAAACAGTCTGAGCTGATGAACCCGTTTAACAGGAAGTCTTCATCTCACACGTGTGTTTGACCCGTAACGTGGACGAGTCAGAGGACAGGCATCAGTGACAGTGGAAAACAGCTTCCTGTTAGCGTCATGCTAAACGAGTCCAACAATGTCCTCCTGCTTCAAGGCTACAACGTGTGTGTGTGTTCGTCCAGAATTTTATGATGCACAGATCAATGCTGACACTGCCGACGTAAGAAGTATGGCAAGCCGCTGTAACCATGTGACTGCCTCATGTAAAGGTCCAACAGATCTGGTTCACCATTCAAGATAACATGGACAGATACGTTCTACATCCCTTTTTCAAAATAAAAGCATCTCTTGTCTTCTGTTAGGTTTTTTTTTTACCTCTTTAGTGGATAGGGCTCTTATTTTGAAGTTAACAGGAAGTTTAGTCCGTAGCACAATGGAGGGTTTCTGTATTTATTGTTTATTTGTCCCATCCGTTTCTGTTTAATCCAAAATAAACAGATTAATAGCCGTTGTTTTAATGACACGTTGACCTCTGAACTGTCGTCTGCAGCTTAAACATGTAAACATGTAGAGCTCACTGTGATTTAGAACAGACTAAACACAAATGAATCATTCTCACCCCCATACTACCTAAAAACATCCAGATTATGTTTATTTATTATAATTATTTCATTATAATTACAGTGTAATTGTTTTAAATCTGTTACTGTTGTAATCATAATTAAATTCTAATTGAGTTCATATAATTGACTTTGTAATTGTAATTGGCATGAAAATTCTATAAAAATTGTCAATTATAATTTAATGCAAAACTGGTGAACCATGTTACAGTTCTATGTACAGTTCTATACATGTAGTTAATAATACTGTATGTCGTTAACTATTAAATGTTTCATATTAAGCTTTCACACATTTTATCATTAAAAAAATGTAATCTAGGGGTATACAGACAGAATGTTATTTATTGAATGAGCTAAAGATGTTACAGTATGATGTTGTTCTGTTGGCTTCATCAAATCAGGACCTTCAGCGTGCACTGGGGTGGTTTGCAGCCGAGAGTGAAGCGGCCGAGATGAGGATCAGCACCTTTAAATATGAGGCCATGGTTCTCCACCGAGAAAAGGTGGCTTCCCCTCTCTGGGTTGGTGGGAGGTCCTTGCCTCAAGTGGAGGAGTTCAAGTATCTCGGGGTCTTGTTCACGAGTGAGGGTAGGATGGAGCGTGAGATCGATAGACGGATCGGTGCAGCGTCAGCAGCGATGTGGTCGCTGTATCGGACTGTTGTGGTGAAGAGGGAGCTGAGTCGGGGAGCGAAGCTCTCAATTTACTGATCGATCTACGTTCCTACCCTCACCTATGGTCATGAGATTTGGGTAAAAGATCGTGGATACAGGCTGCCAAAATGAGTTTCCTTTGCAGGGTGGCTGGGTGCACCCTTCGAGATAGGATGAGACGCTCAGTCACCCGGGAGGAGCTCTGAGTAGAGTCGCTGCTCCTTCACATCGAAAGGAGCAGCTGAGGTGGCTCGGGCATCTGTTTCGAATGCCTCCTGTTCGCCTCCCTCGGGAAGTGTTTCAGACATGTCCTATTGGGAAGAGGCCTCGTGGGAGGCCCAGGACACGCTGGAGGGACTATGTCTCTGAGCTGGCCTGGTGTCCCCCCAGAACAGCTGGAGGAGGTGTGTGTGGATCAGGAGGTCTGGGCATCTCTGCTGAGACTGCTGCCTCCGTGACCCAGCCCCGGATAAAGTGCAAGAAAATGGATGGATGGATGTATTCTTTCAATCAATAATATTATTTTATACAATTACAATGCTTTAATATGAGGTAAGTACACATGTACTGTATATATTCATACATATCTGATTATACCAATATTTAGCATTGTCATGTCTTTTGATGTTTCAGTTTTCAGCCATGAACTTTCATTGTGGTGAATCTCTAATACTGTATATATTGGAGCTGGGTGATATGGACCAAAACCCATATCTCAATATTTTCCTCAAAATGGCGATATACAATATTAATCTCAATATTTTTAACTCAATTAAGTCTTTCCAAAAAGACAATTCTGGATTAGATTTGCTGATGCCACACAAACACATTCATTAACAAACAGCTGATCAATATGTTCAACTTTTGGCTTTTCTAGGGACAGCACGTGTGAGTGAGTTCTGTAGTGTAGCTTGTTTAGATGAAGGTCTCTACATGTTTATAAAGGATCCGAGAGCAGGACGTAGAAATCAAACTCTATAGTGACACCACAGGGGGTTAGTGGAACTGCAGCCATCAGCTGTTTGTTTCTCACACAACACAGCTGATTAGTTACTGTAACTAGAGGATGGATACCCGACCAAACCCTGAGGGGTGGGGTTCAGACAGATATGTAGAAGTGGTGGTGGTGTTGGGTCACATGGTGTGGTTAGCATGCAGCGTTCTTCATTTCCTGCTGCAGCTGAATAATGCAGCTTTAACTGTAACACTGAGAACAGGATCCCAGAGCAGGGGAATAACTACATGGATTATCATCATCTTTCATACATTAATTATATAAATACATCGCATGGGTCCTTTACGTGCACTGTGCCCCTGTTTGTGTTTCACTTTCTCTTGTTACTGTGACATTAACAGTTGTTTGTTAATAACATCGGTGTTTACCACTAAAACAAACGTAAATATGTCATTTCTTTAACAAATGAATAAGGTTTTCACTGTTGGGTCGTCCTGATCCCTCTCCCACTGTGTTTGAGTTTATTTTATTTAAAACAGAAACAATACATACTGTATTAATGAACATATAGATTATAGCCAACGGCTAATTTTCCAACTTTAGTCCCTTTGGCAGGTTGATGCCCCAACATAAGATAATGAAATCAATAAAACAACAGTTTGTCTTCATGGCCAGTATGAGAGGGAGGATTAATTACAGAGAGAAAACGTGTCTTTGAAAACACAATAGGATAAAACTGTGACACAGTTATTTATTTACTCTCCGTTCATGTGACAGTTTACTGCAATACATATGCACATGCCTCTGGGTACGTCGGTGGAACCAAACAGTAGTTTAGTACACTATGCTTGTCTTCTTTCAGTCTCCAAGACGTCTTCTTCTCATTTTCCTTTATTTCTGGTAGCGGGACGCCTTTCCAAGCTGTCAAGTACGTGCACAGCGTCATTTAACGTCACGTCCACAGGAAACTGTACTGCTGTTAGTACCCGTAACACTAACAGCAGTACAGAATGTATCACACAATCTTTTCAAGGCAATAGGTAGAAATATGTGTGGCCTCATTCTCTTTGGTTTAGAGCGCGTCATCACCCATTAGCATTAAAAAAAAACTTAAAATGAATGTTTTTTTTTTTTTTCTCAAATCCTGCCCAATGCTCCTTTAAAAACAAAATTACTTTTAAAAAAATCATACTGTTATTGGCGATATTCTAATTTTCTACATCGCCAAAATATTATGATATATCTTGAATCTGGATATAATGCCCAGCTCATATACATATATATATTAGGGATGCTCCGAATATATTCGGCTGAATATTGCAAAAAGAGCAACATTCGGCCTACGGTTTAGTGAGTTAAAATCAAGGCTGAATAGTAGCGTGTGACGCAATCAAACAACGCGAGTCAAAAAAGTGTGTGCGAATGCTGCAGAATCAGCTGCAGTAGCTCCTCCTTTCCACACACAAACACATCCAGACTCTCTCCTTACCGCTCTCACCGTGTAAAAGTTGGAAACCGTCCAATTCCACAACCGAGTCCGTTGTTAGCGCTGTGAGCCATGAATCCATAAACATCACCATTGTTTCCTCCTCAGTTTACAAGCGATACATGGTAATAAAGTACAATATATATTCTATATTAAACAGCAGTGTTTGTTTAAACTGTTACATAGTTGGAGAGGGAGGAGCTCACATTCTAGGAGGCGTGTTAGGTGACGTCACCTGCCAACGTGGGTAAAATCCGTTTAAATCTGACTTTTTACTGAATATGTAATAACAAGGGAGGAAACAGAACTTTTTACACTTTGTTCCTCTGAATGAGGCTAAATGATGTTTTTCACTGTAGATAAACCATTAGATAGTCATTTATTCATCATACCTCACCTTTAATGTGCTTTAGTTTTTTTTAATGCATGTTTTGTTTTAATTGAAGGCCTAATATAAATGAAAAACTTTGTTGTGCTTTTTATGAAAAGCAAAGGCTACTGGAATATTTAAAAAAATGTCATAATATTCAATAAACATGTACTTTCTTGAAAAAACATGTCTAATAATGTATTCTAGGCTATTTATGCACTATTAAAAAATTAGTGAAAAACTTAATAACCGCATTCGATATAATTTGATATTTGGCCAAGCGTTTATATTTTATTCGGTTTCATATTTTAATTTCGGTGCATCCCTATTTATAACCTATTTTTAACACACACACACACACACACACACACACACACACACACACACACACACACACACACACACACACACACACTAAAAGCTAAATAAAAAGTTTAATTCGTATGAATGTATATGTCTAATCTAGACAGATGCTAACGCGTTTAGCATTCCGTACATCCAGGATTATGAAGTCTCTTAAGTAGACCAACATGTTGTTGTTGTTGTGTGTTTGTGGCCCTTCTTCTTCTTCTTCTTCTTCTTCTAACGGAGCCTCCCTCCCTCCCTTACATCAGTCAGTTCTTACCCGTCCGTAGGTGCAGTCTGTCCGTCTGTCCCAGGAACAGCGACACAAAGATGAAGTTTACCAGTACGGAACCCGTCCCAAAGGAGAAAAACACACTAACACCGTTACTTTACACTTATTAAAGTGTGGATAAAGTCATCAGCTCCTTCCGCTACTACTTCTTCTTCTTCTTCTTCTTCGTCTTCTTCTTCTTCTTCTTCTTCTCTCAGCTCCGTAGGGTTAGCGTTAGTATGAAGTGTAGCTCTACGGCTCCCCTAGCGACACCTATGGAGAATGCACCCTTCTTCTTCTTCTTCTTCTTCTTCTTCTTCTTCTTCTTCTTCTTCTTCTTCTTCTTCTTCTTCTTCTTCTTCTCTCTTTTCTTTCTTTCTCTACGCTCCCTCTCCTATTCACCTTCTTCTTCTTCTTCTTCTTCTTCTTTCTTCTTCTCTCAGCTCCGTAGGGTTAGCGTTAGTATGAAGTGTAGCTCTACGGCTCCCCTAGCGACACCTATGGAGAATGCACCCTTCTTCTTCTTCTTCTTCTTCTTCTTCTTCTTCTTCTTCTTCTCTCAGCTCCGTAGGGTTAGCGTTAGTATGAAGTGTAGCTCTACGGCTCCCCTAGCGACACCTATGGAGAATGCACCCTTCTTCTTCTTCTTCTTCTTCTTCTTCTTCTTCTTCTTCTCTCTCAGCCAGTAGGTTAGCGGTTAGTAGGAATGTACTCTACGGCTCCCCTAGCGACACCTATGGAGAATGCACCCTTCTTCTTCTTCTTCTTCTTCTTCTTCTTCTTTCACATGTGGCCCCCAAATTAAACGTACAAAATGACAAAAAAAAAATAAAAAAAATACACAAAACAAAAGCAAAATTACATTAAAAGATACAAAGAATTACAGCATTGTAGGAAAATACAGTAAAAGACAAAAGAAAAACACTGAAAATACTGCAAAAACACCTGGAAACTGCAACAAAAATATACAACAACAATAATACAAAAAATTACTCAGAAAATATATAAAATTACAAAACATTACAACAAAAGTACACAAAAAGACATTAAAAAAACATGAAAAATGACTGTGCAAACCCACAGTACTAACAAACAAGAAAAAAACAACAACAGAAATACATAAAAATTACTCCAAAAAACGCAGCTACTGTGTATTTTACACACACTTTAATAGACATAATCAATAACTAATTCTAGAAAGAAAAAAAGGGAAGTAAAAATAAAGCTTATATAATAATGCAAAAATACTAGTATAGTTTCTGGGCGAAAATAAAGTGTACATAACTTACAGTATGGGGCCCAGCAATATAGTATGTACCAAGGGCCCAAAATGTGGTGCTACGCACCTGCTAGTAATTAAAATAACAGTAATAATACAATTATAATAGCAATAATGTTGAATATGTCATCATCATCATCATCATCATCATCATCTTCATCATCATCATCATCATCATCATCATCATCACCATCTCTAAATAAAGACCTGAAAACACGTTTCCTGATTGATTTTGTTTTATTTATGTCTGTCTGTCAGCCCTACATGTGTGACGTATGTAACAAACACGTCATTCCTCTGTAGACATTAAAGCTGATATGTTATGTTTCACTCTTTTCAAATGCAAAAAAATACCTAAATAGTCTTTTACTATGGTCTAGACCACTTTTTTTATGGTTTTTTTTTTTTTTTTTTTTTTTTTAGCAATGAAAAAATCCACCAACATGAGCTATAAATAGAATAAAGAGTATAGTAGAGAGCCGTGGATCCGCTCAGTTAGCGACAGAGTCACTACTTTTGGTCATTGAATTTTCCTTTTAGAAAAGAAAATTGAAAAACAAAAAAACGAGTGGTTATTTTGATTTCCGTTTCTCAAACTCAAGGCATATTTCGTCATTAGAGTCAAAAAGGGATAAACAAACAATAAAAAACTGGTTGCAGAAAAGTAGAGGCGTGGCTTATGGTAGATTGCAGAGACGTTTCTCATAAACTCTGGACATCAGCTGTAGGAGCGAGTTGTCCTGTACCAAGATGGCCGCCGCTTAGGCACGTGGCTCCTATTGGCAGCGGCAGTCCACGTCACTGTCTATGGCTGCGTTTGGTTTCCGTGGCAGCGCCGACACACACACACACACACACACACACACACACACACACACACACACACACACACACACACACACACACACGCACACACACACACACACACACACACACACACACACACACACACACACACACAGAGCTTCGTGCTGACGTCTGAATAAACAGGTAACACACAGTTTACTCTGCCTCACACCTGGACTAATATTTAATACACACATGCTACACAATAACCCTAAAATAAGGCTTCAAACGACAAGATTATCTGACCGGTTAGCCTGTTCGTTAGCGAATCATGCTAACAACAGACACCAATTCAACTGAACTAGCTCACTATGTAGCTAGCTAAAGAGCTAAAGTAGCACCTGAACATGATCTGAGCTAAAAGCAGCTTTAACTCCTGTTGTGTTAATAATGTTCTACATGTGATATACCGGTAAATAATACACGGTACATGGAGGTAGTTTTGTGTTAATGACGTCATAAATGTGTAATTATTGCAGAGCTAGTGTAACATGTCCATATGCTAAGAGGTATTAGAAGTATTTGTACTCATGTAGAAGTACTGGTACTTCATTGATATTATACTTAAGTACTAGTAAGTCATACATGAAATACTAAAGTACAAGAAGCTCAATTAAATAGTCAAAGTAAAAGTTACTAGTTACTTTTCTTTATTGTTGGTAATAAATCTTGGTACGGGTCCCTTACATACAGTAAACATCTGATGTAGACACAATCTACCACAATTACAACTTCATTTATTTTCCACAAAGGCATCTGTAGAAAATGAAAGGTTTGACAAAATGTACAATTATTTTTAAGATCAAACAACACCAATTAATTCAATTTAAAAAAAAAAAATATATATCTATATATATATGCTCAGTATAGATTATTTATGAACTCTAAAACTGAGAAAATAACCAACATTCAATGGTGTTTTGATATTATGTTTAATCTGGTACGACACAAAACAACACAACAGATTACGTGATTACAATTTTAATTGAACCCAAATCTGATACATTTAATTGAAAAAGTTTTATTTGATATCATGAATCATCTTGTTTTTCTTGCTATTGTGTTAAAACATATTTAATGGAGTTATTAAATGAGTGTTTATTAACTGTGTAACAGGCCTCGTGGCCATGGCTAAGGACCCTTTAGTTATGGCTAAGGACCCTTTAGTTATGGCTAAGGACCCTTTAGTTATGGCTAAGGACCCTTTAGTCATGGCTAAGGACCCTTTATCTGAGGCTGGTTTTTACTTCGATGAAGTCGACAAGTTACGAGTCCTGGAGCCTGAGGTCAGTCAGAAAACGTCTGAGCTGAAGGACGAGTGTAAAGAGTTTGTGGACAGTAAGTTCAGTGTTTACTATTATGACTATTATCACTGTTTATTAAGCATTTGTTGTTATTCTCACAGAGATCGGACAGTTTCAGAAGATCGTGGGTGGTCTGATCGAGCTGGTGGACGAGTTAGCGAAAGAAGCCGAGACAGAAAAGATGATGGTAATTAATATTGGTTATCATGTTTCATGTATGTAGAATGTAAACATGTATCATAGACCACATATTGTAAACATTTAGCTCTTTTTTCTTTCATTTGAGACAGAAATTCATGTAAACCACCTCAAATCACACCAACAGTTCTGTACAGGCGTATTGTAGCAAAAATTCATAAAAAATCAAATAGTAATAAATCCAGTTGAAACTGGACACAGAGGTACAGTACCTGGGAGGCTGTAGAACAAGAATGTGGTGGAGTTTGCTGAAAACAATGACATTTTCAATGAATTTTTGGTACAATACACCTGTACTGTTGGTGTGATTTGTGTGCGCAACTGAGGTGTACTTGAACGCACCATGAAGCATTTTTGGAACAATACGCCTGTACAGTACCGTTAGCGTGATTTAAGGTGTACTTGAACGTAAAATCACTTCTGCTCCAGACGTCTCACACGAGAACAGTAGTTTGTTTGTGTAGCAGCAGATTGGAGACGTGATTGGAGCCGTTGGAACCGGAGCGTTGTGGTTGTAAACGATATTTGTCGCAAGTAATTAAAAAACATCACATTTTGCAACATATCTACCTTCATACGAGGAACCAAGAACAGTAGCAATGAGTAGAACTTTAGTCGTAGCTTTTAAAGCTGATTCATTACTGCAGCTTTAGATTAATGTTCTTCATTATGAAATGTACATTATTTTTCAGTTTTTGGTAAACAAACCTTTTTTTTTTTAACCTCTGGCTGTTCAGTTCTTATCTTTGTAACATTTCAACTTATTCATTGGACTTGAATTACAATAAATAACTGGAAAAATTCTAAAACTTTTGACTGGTAGTTTATATTTGACTCAAAAAAACTTACAAAGGACTAGTTAAACATTATAAATAAATCTAAATGTCAGTGTTAAATCTAAAATGTAAAAGTTGAATTTAAATCTAAATGTTTAACATTTAACTTTTTCATTTAAGTTTAAAAGAAATTTTAATTTAAATCTAAATGTACTCGTGCTATTTCTCATCAAAAGATATGAACAACATATTTGAACAAAGAGTCTAACTTAAAAGTTAGTAGTTAAAGCTAGCAACAAATTAGCTCAATGGTTAGCATGTGAACTGTAAATATTAACGCGTTGATCCCGTCATGAAAATATCAGCCATTAAATAATTTAAGGTTGTTTGTAGAATCATTTGAAGGTTTTACGCAAATCATCTCAAATGTAGCGTTAAATCAATAGTGGACAATATTTACACTAATCAATATTTACACTGATCAATATTTACACTCTTCAATATTTACACTGATCAATATTTACACTGATCAATATTTACACTCTTCAATATTTACACTGATCAATATTTACACTGATCAATATTTACACTGATCAATATTTACACTCTTCAATATTTACACTGATCAATATTTACACTAATCAATATTTACACTGATCAATATTTACGCTCTTCAATATTTACACTGATCAATATTTACACTGATCAATATTTACTCTCTTCAATATTTACTGATCAATATTTACACTCTTCAATATTTACACTGATCAATATTTACACTGATCAATATTTACACTGATCAATATTTAACTCTTCAATATTTACACTGATCAATATTTACACTGATCAATATTTACACTGATCAATATTTACACTCTTCAATATTTACTGATCAATATTTACACTCTTCAATATTTACACTGATCAATATTTACACTGATCAATATTTACACTGATCAATATTTAACTCTTCAATATTTACACTGATCAATATTTACACTCTTCAATATTTACACTGATCAATATTTACACTGATCAATATTTAACTCTTCAATATTTACACTGATCAATATTTACACTGATCAATATTTACACTAATCAATATGTTTGGTTTAATAGTCAATAAAGTATCTAAACAGGGAAAGATCATATCCATTGAGCTAAATGTGAGTTCGATTCTTCTGCAGTGCCTTTGAGCAGTAAAAGCTGTGTTTCTGTGTCAGGCTATTGGAGCCAGAAATCTACTGAAGTCTGTGGCAAAGCAAAGAGAATCTCAGCAGCAGCAACTACACGCGCTCATCACAGAGAAGAAAACACAGCTGGAGAGGTCAGAGGAGGCGGGCTTTAGGACCCGTCATCTGTTCTCTCATTGGACGACGCTAATCCAGGGGATCTCAACCTTCTTGTTTCCACAGGTATCGTATCGAGTATGAAGCTCTGTCCAAAGTGGAGTCTGAACAGAACGAGTTCATCGATCAGTTTATTCTTCAGAAGTGAGACGTTGTCGTCCAACAGCAGTGCCTGCCCCTGAGTGTCCATCACACAGTTACTGCTGCTTCTTTCATTTCACGTCATATATGAAATGTGTTCTCTGCATTTGGCCCCTCCCTGGGGGGCGGGGCGAGTAGTGGTGGGTTGAGGGTTTTGCTCAGCATCCCACAGTGATGGCCAGTGTGAGATTCAAACCTGTGACCCTCCGATTACAACCACCAGGCCACACCCCCTCACTCCACAAACTGTGTATTTATACTATTTAATATTAATTATCTATGTTGTACACACCTTTACATTTTTATACTGTTTGTATGAGATGATATAATGTATGCATGTGTTTGTAATTAGTTAAAATAACAATGAGCAATAAATACCACCAAACATTTAAATCACCTGGTTCAAACAAACACTTCATCGCTTATTATTATTAATATAATTATCATTTGTTTTACATTGACTGATTAACCCTTTGTAACGTCTATAAACCCAGACGTGGCTTTTAATTGAATAATTATCCGTACAGGATGCTTTGACTGTAAAATTACATCCATCAGGTAAAATTTAATTTACAAATGTCATGTATTCAATGAATTTTAAATGAAATTTAACATGTAGTTTGATAACTTTATCTCCACTGTGGGTCAAAAATGTGTTCAACGTGACCAAAGGTGTAGAATGTGATTTTTAAAAAGCACAGAAATAAAAAGTTGAAAATTAGACAAAACCACTGTTTAAAGTGTCAATAGTGGCAGAAATAAGTGATGTAATTTAACAAGTAGGAACAATTAGTTTAAACTGGTAAATAATGAACATGACAATTAGTGAATGTGGTTCAAATAATTATAAAATATGGTGAAAAGAGGTTAAAAGTGACAATAATGTGTCAACATGTGACATTAGGTGTAAAAGTGGTAGAAATGGTTTATAAGTGATGAACATTTCTGGAAAGTAGAACAAATGTGTAGAAAAAAACATTAAAATGTGATGTAGAAGTGTCAGAAATAGGAATAATGTAACAAAAATATGGCAAGAAAAAGTGATGAAAATAGGTTAAAATATGGTAAATGGACTTGATTTATATAGAGCTTTATCACCACTGAAACAGTCTTTACATATCAGCTCATTCACCCAATCACTCTCACATTCACACACCAATGGGACAGGACTGCCATGTAAGGCACTAGTCGACCACTGGGAGCAACTTAGGGTTCAGTGTCTTGCCCAAGGACACTTCGACACATAGTCAGGTACTGGGATCGAACCCCCAACCTCTCGATCAGAAGACGACCCACTACCACCTGTCGTGAGTTTGGTGCAGAAAAAGGTAAAAATGGGCTCAGATTGTTTCTTGAAGGCATCTATTGACCACCTCACCATGTCTCGTGACCCTAAATGGGGTCCTGACCCCAAGCATGAGAACCCCTGTAAGCATCAAAATTACAACAAATAAAAGCTCCAAATGTCTTCCTTTGCTTTAAAGTATAGTGTGTGTATATATATATATATATACAGTGGTTCCAAAGTCACACATTAGTCCATGTTCAGCTCTAATAACAAGCTTTACTCATATGTTTATTCTATATGAATCTAACAGTGAGTCCAAACAATAAGGATCAATAATAACATTTAACACACACACACACACACACACACTGAGGTGGTCCTGGTGCAGTCCTACTGGTGACGTTCACTTCTTGGCGTACTGTGAATTAAACAAAAGGAAATACTGAGCAGTGATTGGATGTTTACAATCATAAACTAATGTAAAGTGTTTCTTACTTTATGGAGGATCCACTCAGCGTCAGACACAGATCTGTGAATAATCACACGTATTCGCTCTGGGTCGTCTTCATCTGAGTGGCTGTTAAAGCCCTGGACGTAGAGAGGAAACATTAGTGTGTGTGTGTGTGTGTGTGTGTGTGTGTGTGTGTGAAAGCATACGCCACATATAAGCAACGTTTGGGAAAAAAAAACCTAGTGAGATAAAGTTTCCACCTCTGACCTTATAGGCACCGTATGGGCGGAGCCTAACCTTTTATAGGCACTGTACTTTATATTGTAGAACGTTAGAAAAGGTTTGATCATGTGATGTCACTCAAACAGAGAACAATAATCAACAACTGTAGGGATGAGAAAACCTGACCCATTTATTATCAACCTATTGGTTCCATACATTTTAACCTTTAACACATAGGTGGGCAAACTACGGCCCGCGGGCCACATCCGGACCGTTGGTCTTTTTAATCCGGGCCACTGAAGCCAAAATAAACAATTAAAACACAAAATGAACCGTCTTCCTCCAAAGCAGCGTAGAGCGCCTTAGAGCCAGGTGGAGGTTGACGGTGCAAAACCGCGGTGCTGACACAGCGATACACATCTACAACAATGAGTGGCCCAAAGAAAAGAAGAGTTAACAGTGAGTGTTTAATAATGAATGGACAAGTAAATACTTTACACTAAGGTTGTTTATCTTATTATTTATTAAGAAACTGTTGTGTTTTTAAAGGAATAAAACATCCACTTTTCCTCCAAACATGTTGTTAATTATGATAAAAACTATTATTAACAAATTATGTTGGAGGGTTTTTTCAATCAAATACTTTTTATTTAACTGAGCTACTTTTACACACACACACACACACACATATACACACACACGTGTTATGCAAACTTTAAGTCCCACATGTGTCCATTGCCCCCCAAATAATTCTGACAAATAACACATGTTAAAATGTGTTGAACCAACAGGGAACAAATAATATAATATTTCACAATAAATCAAAAACTAAATTAAACTCATCATCTGAATTAAAAAAAAGCAAATGTAAAAAGTGAAGTAGAAAACAGTAAAAGTATGAAATGAACAAACTAAATCAAAACTAAATGAAATGATTTACCTGCATAAAAAAACAGTCCAAATATTCAGGAAACAACAACACTTTGTTTACAATCTGAGCCAAAAAGAAAAGAAAAGTAAATAAATGTCGACGTAAATCATTATGTTTGTATTTTAGTTCCACGTTACATTTCTAATGTAGTCTTAATTTAATGCTTTTAATTTCTGATACATTTTAGGATTCTATATTTATCTAGTAATGATCTTTATTGTTGATGATTGTTTGTTCTCCACCACACACTTTACTAACAGGTCTGTTTCTCCTTAAATGTACAAATGTTTCTGTAGAATTGGGGATAAATGTGGGTGAAAGTTGCAAATCTGTAACATATTGTTGATTTGTTTTGAAGTTTTATAAATTTGAACTTTAGACAAGAAGAATAATAATGTATGTACAGTATGCATCGGGTGCTGACCCCGCCCATCTGTCAATTTTTAAAAGTCCATGTGACCCTGAGCCAAACAGTTTGCCCACCTCTGCTTTAACATACTGTAATATCTACAGTAAACACTGAGCAAGTTTTCACAACCTGATATAAACCTTATGCTTTCAAACACATTTCCTTAACTTACCGACATACTGTAGCTACCGTAACCTCAAAAACATCAGAACTCTAGCCTCAAAAAAGATGTGCCGTACAGTCAGTTATTAATCTTTTCTATCATTTTTCAAAGGTACATTGTCGATTATTTGAAATGTTTACCAAATTAATTGTCTGAAACACTATGACAAAATACAGCATTGAAATACATTTTAATAACTGTTTTTCACTGTAAGAACATAGAATACCATTCATATTCATGTGTGCGTTTGTTAAATAAACCCAACGACGTCCGAAAAAGACGTCCTCTCAACGTCAACATGAATTATTTCTTAAAAAGATGGCAGAGCATAAATGTTAATGAAGTACACATGGATATACAGTATACGTAGTGACTGTAAATGATTTTTAATAAACAGAAGCACATACACAGGCATGTGTCTGTGTAGAAATACAAGGCTTTCAATTTCATATGAGAAATTGTTTCAAAAGTTGAACGTCATATAAACGTGCAGATGTGGTCCAGACCGACCGACGCGTTATGAACGTGATCTGGAGGTCCGTGGACGTTGGATGT
The DNA here is from genome assembly GCF_900634775.1 of Gouania willdenowi. Classification (NCBI taxonomy): domain Eukaryota; kingdom Metazoa; phylum Chordata; class Actinopteri; order Blenniiformes; family Gobiesocidae; genus Gouania; species Gouania willdenowi. The sequence continues at coordinate 43,088,345 of NC_041056.1, read as the reverse complement.
TTAGTGGGTACTGTACTCTACAATTCAATAAAAAAATAAAACATGGATTGGGAAAAAAATATTCGTTTTCAAGCTGATATTGGACCGATATCAATATCAGATTGTGACACCCCTAACTTTTATAGGCACCGTATGGGCGGAGCCTGAACTTTTGTAGGCACCGTATGGGCGGAGCCTGAACATATATAGGCACCGTATGGGCGGAGCCTGAACTTTCATAGGCACTGTATGGGCGGAACCTGAACTTTTATAGGCACCATATGGGCGGAGCCTGAAATTTTATAGGCACCGTATGGGCGGAGCCTGAAATTTTATAGGCTCTGTATGGGCGGAGCCTGAACATATATAGGCACCGTATGGGCGGAGCCTGAACATATATAGGCACCATATGGGCAGAGCCTGAACTTTCATAGGCACTGTATGGACGGAGCCTGAACTTTCATAGGCACTGTATGGGCGGAGTGAGGTTGTTCCTCATGTGCGACAACTTTTGACACCCTTGTTTACAAGTCGTAATGTTTTTTTGCGTACTAGTTTTCAGCGTACACCAGCTGAAGTGATTTTACCCAGACACAGTTAAATAAATGAGGATCCTCGTCTCTATAGAACAGTGCCTCTCAAACTCTGTGGTGCACCCCCTGGTGGGGAATGGAGGTATGACAGGTGGGGCGCGACAAACAGGAGGACATTTTCAATTTCATGACAAACTTTTTAAAAACTTTTCTGCAGACTCATCTTTAATCATCGGAGGTGACTTCAATTTGGCGCTCAACACATCATTGGACAGATCTAGTAAGTGCTCAAATACAAAACCATCTCGATCTGCTAAAGTATTAATTGATTACATGGAAGATCTTGGAATAGGAGATGTATGGAGACTGAATAACCCAACTAAAAAAGAATATACCTTCTTCTCCCCCGCGCATAAATCCTTCTCCCGAATCGACTTTTTTCTTTCAAATAATTCCATCATACATAAGATGTCCTCTAAAATACATCCTATAATTATTAGCGATCATGCCCCAATATCCCTCACCCTGCAGTGTGACTCTAATCAGAAAGTATCCTCTCTATGGCGCTTTAACACCTCATTACTTAATGACAGTGAATTTGAAAAAATAATAAGAAAAGAATGGGAGGACTTTCTATTGACAAACGACTCCCCGGAAATATCACCGTCCTTACTCTGGGAAACTGGCAAGGCTGTCATTAGAGGGAAGATTATATCATACTCTTCTTTTAAGAAAAAAACAGGAACAGATAGCAGAAAAAACACTTGAAGAAAAAATTAAGAAACTTACGGAAGAATACGCAGCTAACCCATCTGAACTTTTATGGGAAAAACTTCAAAATACAAAACTTAATCTGGATATCATCTTATCTAAAAAAACCGACTTCATTTTGCAACAATTACGATACAAAAACTTTGATTACAATAATAAATCAGGCAAATACTTAGCAAATCAGCTTAAACACAATAAAGAAAATTCCTTTATAGCAACAATTTCTAATAACTCAGGTCAAACTTTAAACTTACCTCAGGACATTAATAAAATTTTTCGTGATTATTATCAAAACTTATACTCATCAAATTTAAACCCTGACACTGAAGATATTAAAACCTTTCTTAATAAACTAAACCTACCACAGCTCACTATAGATCAGAAAACCACCTTAGACTCACCATTAACCTTACAAGAATTACAAAATGCTTTAGACAGCATGTCAACAGGCAAAGCACCAGGTCCAGATGGGTTCCCTGCTGAATTCCTAAAACATTTCTGGTCAATGCTGGCTCCACTATTTTTCAGAGTAGTAACAGAGATCAAAAATAAAGGTTATGTAGGAGGTCACATGAATACAGCGAACATTAAATTGTTACTTAAACCAGACAAGAACCCCATGTTACCCTCAAGCTATCGTCCCATCTCACTTATTAACACAGACTTAAAAATTATTTCCAAAGCACTCACATCCAGGTTAGAGAAAGTAGTACAGTCAATTATACACCAAGACCAGACAGGATTTATTAAAAATAGACACTCCACAGACAATGTGAGAAGACTGTTTAATGTGATCAACATGGCACAGAACTCTAAAAAGAAAAAAATAATCTTATCACTCGATGCAGAAAAAGCATTTGATAGAGTAAACTGGTCATTCCTCCTAACTGTCCTTGGCAAATTTGGCTTCGGAGAATCATTCATACAATGGATCTCCACCCTGTACAATAAACCTAAGGCCTCAGTAACCACAAACCAAATAACATCCCAAAGCTTCACACTGCAGAGGGGAACCAGACAAGGCTGTCCACTCTCACCTTTGCTTTTTGCAATATTCGTTGAACCTCTCGCAGCAGCTGTTCATCAGAACTCTGTTATTAAAGGAATCCACTCATCCATCTCAGAACACAAAATTAATCTTTACGCGGATGACATCTTACTCTATTTGGAAGAACCGCAATCCTCTTTAGAGGAAGTATTTAATCTAATAAACAGCTTCTCTAAATTATCAGACTATTCCATTAACTGGACAAAATCATCAATCCTCCCTTTGACAAAAAACTCATGGAATCCTGCAAACCAAAATCCACAACACCCCTCCACCACAAATACAATTAAATATCTAGGCTTAAATATATCACCAAACTTAAATGAATTAATTAAACTAAATCATGATCCGATGTTGGACAAAGTCACAGAAGATCTGCGGAGATGGAACAATCTCCCCATCTCACTACTTGGCAGGATAGCTTCAGTTAAAATGAAAATCTTACCTAAAATAAACTACCTGTTCTCTATGATCCACTGAAACCACCAAAACAATGGTTTCAAAGATTAGATTCTACAACTACAAAATTCTATACTAGAAATAAAAAACCTAAAATAAGCCTTTCAACCCTTCAAAAAAACAAAGACGAGGGTGGTTTAGAAGCCCCTAATTTCATGCATTATTACTTAGCAAACCAAATACTATATTTAACAGAATGGCTAAAACCAAAAGAATACTACAACACCTGGCTAGAAATAGAACAGTTAGACTGCAAACACATTAAACTCTCTGATCTCCCTTTTATCACTGCGACCCTCAAACATCACAACTGCTTTAAAAACCCACTAATTGCCTCCACACTGACTGCATGGTGGAAAGCCCTGGACATCACAAATGTCCAATTAAAAATTAGTATACTCTCTCCAATCTGGCACAACCCCGACTTTAAAAATAAAAAAACACCACTCTATCTGAAAACATGGGAAGAGAGTGGAATCACTCATCTCCAAGACCTTTTTGAAAATGACAAGATCAGGCCATATAACAATCTAACCCAAGCATTCGATATAAATAAAAGTAACTTTCTACAGTACTTACAAGTAACAGAGACAATAAAGAAAAATACTCCACTAGACTTAACTACTTTACAACCTCCAGAACTGGCTATATATATGAAAAAAATCTCAACAAAATCAAAAAAACTCTCAAAAATATACAGAGCGCTTTCGAACACTAACTGTAATTACTTACCAATCGCGAAGTGGGAGGCCGAACTCTCAATCACCCCGAGCACTGATTTCTGGACAGAAATTTGTTGTAATACTTTTAAGATGACAAAAAACACAAACCTTCAGCTAATTCAATACAAGGTCCTCCACAGATCCCACACTACCCAACAGAAAATGCATAAAATGGGCTTCTTAGCAACAGACATCTGCTCTCAGTGCACCCAGAATACAGCGGATTCCTATCTACATGCCTTATGGCTTTGCTCCCCAGTTCAACACTTTTGGATTCTAATCACTGAAAAACTGTCCTCCATTTTGGACTGCAGGATTCCTTTATCTCCAAATCTTTGTTTGATTGGAGACCTGACAATGCTTCAACTTCCAGCAAACCAATCACAATCAATCCTTGCGGCACTAGCCATAGCAAAAAAAAACAATATTACTAAATTGGAAAGACAAAAAATCCTTAAACATAAACCAATGGCAAAATCTCCTCACAGAATTTATTTCCATGGAAAAGATGTCTGCTCTCAGAAAACAAAAAAAAATAACGTGCTTTGAGGAGCGTTGGACTCCTTTTTTAATTGCATTAAATCTAAATTTTTAAAACCCTGATGATCTAGCCTGCAAGCGACTGCCAGCACCACTCTTTACTAACGCACTAGCCCAACTGTAAGCTTGGGCCACCTTGGGCCTCTGGGGTGGTCTTGGCCGGGGTGGCTGGGGTGGGTTGCCGGGGTCTCTTGTTGCCTCGACACGGGTGTGCATTCCTTCTGGGTGTTCACGAGGTCCCGGGGCTGTTTGATTTGGCGCTGTTGCCCCTCGCGTGCACATCTGGTTGGTCTCTGGGGCTGGGGCCCTGCGTGCTCCCCTGCCGCTCCTTCCCCTTGCTCCCTGTCCCCCTGTCTCGTCCTCCCCCCCCCTCCTCCTTTGCTCTTGCGCCCGCCATCCTGTTGGGTTGGGTTTGGGGGGCTCCCGTTGGCCTGGGGCGCTGGTGGGGGGGCTGTGGCTCCCGCCTGGGGGACGGGCGGTGCCGTGCCGGGTGGGTTGGCTGGGGGGTGGTCTCGTTGGGGGGCCTGGGGTGGTGGGGTCCTTGGCTCCGGTCCGGGGGGATCCGGGGTGGGGGTGGCTTTGGGGGTGGCTGCTGCCCGGGGTCGGCGATTGCCTCCTGGGTCGCTGGGTGGCGGGGTGTGGCTGTGGGTTGCTCCGTCGGCCCTTGCGGGTCCTAGGCTTGGCTCCCTGGGGCGCGCCTTTGCCAGGGATGTCGCTTGCGCGGCGAGCCAGGCGGGGCCCCCTCCGGGGCTTTTTGTTTGACCGCAATGGCCGGGGTGTGGCCGTTACGGCTAGAGGGGTGGGGTGGGGGGGTGCTATGGGGTCTCCCCGGGGGTCGTATTGGGTGGGTGTGCGGGGGCGCGGCGCGTGGTTCTTGGCCTGGTGGATCCTTGTCGGGATTGGCTGGTCTGCTGGCTGGGTGCACCGGGCGCCGTGGGCGCGATTCCGGGGCGGGGGTGCCCCGGGGGCGGATCCTTGGTCTACGTTTCCGGGGGAGTGCTCTCCTGCCATCTGCCCGGGGACCGGCCGCGGCTCGTGGCGGCGCTGCGCAGCCTTGGGCGGGGCGGGGCTGGTGGCCTCGGGCCCGCTGTCGTCCGGGGTGGGCTGGCGTCGGGGGGGTGTCTCGTGCCGGTGCGTGGGTCGTCGGGGATCGCCTCCGTGGGGGGGGGGGGGGGGGCCCCCTTGGCGCCGTTGGTGTGGGGGGGCGGTTCCGGGCTGGGGGTGCTTCGGTACTCCGGCTTGCCGGTCCGTGGCTGGCGGGATGGCCCTGCTTGGCGGTGGATGGCGTCCTCTCTAGTCGGGGGGGCCGGGGCCGCCTCCCGGTGGAGAGTGTTGTATCGTGGCGCCGGGTGGGCCTGTGCTGGCCCTGGTGCGGGCGCGGGCCTCCCCCCTGCTCGGCCGCTCCCCTTGGCGGCGGGGTGGCGTTGCTCCGGGCCGGCGTGCGGCGGGGGTCGCCCCCTGGGGCGCCGGGGGATGGGGTTGGTGCCTGGCTGTGCCCGGGGGTGGGGGTTGTCGCCGTGCTCCGCGGGGCCGGCGCGGTCTGGGGGGTGCCGTGGGGGGGGGTCTCTGGCTGTGCTGCTCCGGGGCCCACAGTGCCACTTGCCCGTCTGCGCCATCTACCCTCTCGCGTGGCCCGCCATGCGGACGGGCCCGGCTCACACCGGACAGGCCTCCTACATGTTCACTTCACCACACTCCCAGCTGGTCTGGCTCACTCACAAAATGCACCACACACCCATACCCAACCCTCGGGGGGCTGGATGGTGGGGCTGGGGGTGGAGGGGGCCGCCACCTGTGTTACTATGTAGTGGCGTGGGGGCGGCACTCCCACCCTAGTTGCCCTACTAATCCCTCCAATTTTAATCACATCTCAACATGCCACCCCCCGGAGGGTGTATTATCACTTACACCCTCCGGCCTATTACACCACATACACATAAATCCACAGAGGCTGGATGGGGAGCACCGCTCCCCTCCATCCCCCTTCTTTTAATCACACCCCATACATTCACCAAACACACACATTCACACAGGGGATCGGGAAGTGCCTCTCCATTGGGGAATGGAGAGGCACCATAACAGGGTGGTGGGTTGGTACACACATTTGGGCCTCTCCGGTGGGGGCCTGGCTCCTCTGTTGGTGGCTGGGCCACTGCATAGAGTAAAAATACATCACGATGGTGCGGTCGGGCGTGGCGGTGGGTCTCGGAGGGGCTTTGCCGGGGTCTCTCCTTGCGGGGTCTTTCCGGGCGGTGTCGGCCTGGTGGGGCGCGGGGGTGCCTCTCCCCCTTGGGTGTGGCTTGGTGCTTGTTTCGTCTCCTGGTGGCCTTGGGGGCGGGCCCCGCGGTGTGCGGGCCCGGGGCGGCCTGCCTCGCCGGTTTGGGGGGTGGGTGTGCTGGGGGGGTGCTGGTGTCCTCACCGGGGTTGGGGCGGGGTTGTTTGGCGCCTCGGGATGATGCTGTTTACTGGGGGGGCGGCGCTAGCTGTTCCGGTGGTTGAGGTTGCTTTCGGCCGCCTGGTGGGTACGTCCTGCCATCTGCGGACTGGTGGGTGGGTCCGGGGCATCTTTGGCTGGGGGCTGCTGTCCCTTACTTGATGTGTGCCGTTGGGGTGCCTCCGTCCCCGCGGTGGGGGTCGCCGGTTGCTCGCGGGCCGGCGGGGGGCGCTGCCCCGTGGCTTGCGCCGTCCGGGGGACGGCGGGCCCTGGGCTGCTGGCCTTGTGCCGTCTGGGGCTGTGCGGTTCTGCTGGGCTGTGGCCGGGTCCTGGGCCGGGGTGGGGGGCGCGTCCCGGGGGGCTTGGCCCGGGGGCTTGCCCTTGGGGGGTCCTGTTCCCGGGGGGTGCTCCTGGGGCCCGGGGTGCTTGGCCTGCTGGCCGGGCCGGTCGTGGCGGGGGTCTTTCGGGGCGGGTGGCGCGTGCCGCGCCCTTGCGTACCTACTGGTACGGCCCCTGCTTGGGCAGTGCCCCGTGAGGCAGGGTGTCGGGGCCCGAACAGGGGGCCACATCCCGGCGGGGCGGTCTGGCTTGGCCCTTGGGGGGGGCCCTGGCTTTAAAAAAAAACTGAAGCTCGTGGCGCGGGCGGCATCAGCAGGGGGTGATCTGGGGCGCCATGGGGGGCTAGGTTGGGGTGCCTGGGGGCCGGCGGGGGGACTCCCAGCGGCCCCCTGGTGCCTTATGCGGCTTGGGGTGTGGTCGTCCTCCCTGGGCGGGCTGCTCCTGGTGCTGCATCCATTCCGGGTCCTTCTGGCCTGGGGTCGGGCCCCTGCTGGCTCTGGGCTCGCCGGCGGGTGCCCGCCGGCAGCCCGTTCGGTGCGGCTCTGGTCGTCTGCTGGGCGTGGGCTTCGGTTCCTCCGCTGGGGCCTCGGGCAGGGAGTTCTCTGGGCCCTCCCCTCGGGGGGTTGGGCGCGGGGGTGTGTGTGGGGGGGGGGGGTCGGTGGGGTGGGGGGTCTGGGGGTTGGGGGTGGGATCGGTGGCGTGGTGCGCTGGGTCCTTGGCTCCTTGGGGCTTTCTCGGGTGTGTATGGGGGGGGCGATGGCTGCCTCTCGGCTTGGGACCTTGGGGGCGTGCGGGGGGCTGCTTGGCCGTGGGGTGGTCGCCGGGGGCCCTTAGGCTGCCCGCTCTCGCTGCTGGCCTGACTGCTTCTTCGGGCCCGGGGGCGGCTCGTGGGTTTTGCAGTGGCGGTTCTTGGAAATACATTTGTCATGTATGCACTGGCCTTGGGCTGTGGGATAACACTCATACTGGGCTCAACCTTAGACACCTTGTTCCCAAATACCTGTTTTATGGAATTTCCACTCACCTCTTCCTCTGTTCACAGCCACCACTATTATTCCTAAACCGCACACTGGTCACCAAACTGCACAATATACACAACCACAATTTCACATCGCATCACTTGGAACCTAACAACTATTCCCCACTCATTCCATATCCTATCTTGTATCCCTCTTCCCTGTTAACTTCCCCACCCCCCTCCAACCCCTCACCTTGGTGTAAACACTGCCCTCTCTTTTTTTACATCCTCCCTTTAATAAAGTATTTCTTACCCTTCCCTAGGGAGAGCTGGTGATGGTCACAATTATGCAATGAAATAAATAAATTTATTTAATTGCAATAATAAAATATGCATTGCTGTTAAAAGATTGCACTTCTTGTAGTGTTAACCTTCGACAGCATGTGCAGACAAGGTAAAAAAAAAAAAAAAAAAAAAAAAAAAACTTTTCTTCGTTTATTATGAAGATCATTAACACTAAACACACAAAGAAAGTAATATGAGGACATAAGAATGTATATATTAAATGATTAGACTGCATTAGATTTGGACCAGAAACTAAATGTGACGTGGAACTAAAAATAATAATTGATGTCAGCATGTGAGACTGGAAACAATGTTTTATTATTTCCTGTATTTTTGACAGATTCACATTTGTTTTTTATTTTGCAATATGATGTTCCTTGTTGAAAATGGGTTATTTCTCAGATGATTTGTGGGGGCAATGGGAGCAGGCGGGGCTAGAAAAAGTGGGAAACGCCAAAAAAGTTTGAGAACCACTGCAGTAGGAGGAGCTAACCTGTACCTGTGGGAGGAGCTAACCTGTACCTGTCTGATGGCGTGTCTGTAATGCTGCTGCATTGATGCTGATGGTAACTTCCTGCAGCTTCTCAACAGGTAACGATAGAGCTGAACAGGTGTGTGAACAAGCTCTGATCCAATAGGTGACATCACTTCCTCTGTGGATAAAGTTATAGTTTAACAACAGGAAAGAAAGAAAAGTGATATTATTATTATTGTTGTCAGTGAATGTGAGTGGACAGTAAGACACGGGGGTCACCTGATGCTTTCAAGAAACTAAAAAAATATTTTCTGAACATTTTGAGCCCATTTCTGCTTTTTTTTTTTACAACTTCACTAAACTCACCATATTTTACTATTTTCATCACTTTTTTTGCCATATTTTTGCTCCTTTTAATGTATTTTTGCTACATTTCTGACACTTCAACATCACATTTTAATGACTTTTCTACACATTTTCCAGACATGTTCAGCACTTATAAACCTTTCTACTACTTTTACACCTAATGTCACATATGTTGACCTATTATTATAACTTTTAACCTCTTTTCATCATATTTCATACTTATATTTGCCAGTTGAACCACATTCACCATTTGTCATGCCCATTATTTGCCAGTTTAAACTAATTGTTCCAATATTGACACTTTAGATCCTTATTACCAATTTCTGTAGTTTTTAAAATCCCATTTCACCTCCTTTTCCACCATTTTTATTCACTTTGAACCATTTTATTAGTGATTAAAACCATGATTTCCATCTTTAAGATGACTATAATAATAATAATAGTAAACATTCCTGGATAACAGTGGATATTATTCAGATGAATAAATAAATGTGGTTATCACAGCTTCATAGAACAATGACCATCATTTTACTGACTTTATGGATGGACCCCAAAAATCTCTCCTTTATTCCCCCTTATAGATGGTCCTGTCTCCACATGACTGTTCTTCAATGTTCATGTCTGTGTTCAACCACCTTCAGCTACAGTGGGGGTCCCTGCTCTATGGAACCTTTATTTTGGAGGGTCCCCGCTCTCTGGAACCTTTATTTTGGAGGGTCCCTGCTCTCTGGGACCTTTATTTTTGGAGGGTCCCTGCTCTCTGGAACCTTTATTTTGAAAGGTTGAGAACCACTCAGTTACATTAAATACAGAAGTGATGAAAACAAACTAAGGCTACTTTGTGTTTTTCTTGTTCAGGTTTAAATATTATAATAATTTAGGACTAAGTCCGACCTCTATTGTTGTCCCCTCAACCACACACAGTGTTTTACGTATTCTTTACACTTTTAAAATAATCCAAGACAATAAACAATAAATACCGTTAAATCAGATGATAATTCTCGGATCAACACGGCACTGCAGATCCTTACCGGAAGTTTGGGACGTTTACTGACTCCTACTTCCGTTACATAACCCAGTCACACGCGCTGACCGCCCGATCCTTTCAACGCATGCGCGAGTACTACGTCACTTCCTTCACTCAATCCTTACGACAGAGCTCATGAGACGTGATATTTGAGTGTAAACCGACCATATTAAATATTTTAATAGTACACATTTAAATATGTGACTGCTTCATGGTGTTTCTGATTGTTTATATATATATAAAAAAACAAAATAAAACCTGAGTGCTTTGTTGTAGAGTAACAGCTCCCCCTCGTGGTATAAATAGTACATGTAGTGATCAGTGTATATTTATGTATTATTTAAACAGTTTTTAAAGCTTTATTATTTTCTGAGCACTTGATGAAGTTGTATAATATTTAAATTATGAATTAAAGCGGTATAAATAAAAGATTAATAAGAAACATTTTGTCTCTGTACTGTTTGTAATTTAAAAATATCAAATTAAATACTTGTCAAGATGGAGTAGTCTGTGTTTTTTAAAATCAATTAATAATAAATGATTATCAGACACAATGATAAGCTACGATGGATTATTAATATTCATCAGTGATTAAATAACCCAATGTTTGGGTCCAAAATAAAAATGAAGAAGTCACTTAAAGAAAAATAGTTTTATATTCTAATAAATAGTAACATTTATACTATAAATTAAACAGATTTGTTCTTACATTCCTACATGTAGTTATGAGCCAATAAAAACAGTATATTCATGTTTCCAGAGCGTGTGGGTCTAGAACCAATACACATCTGTGACTAATCATTAGTGATGTGAACAGTCTATGTTCATAGCTCTGTTATAACTGTTTGTTATGATAAATAAATCTGAATTAAATGTGACTGAATAAAAACAGCAAACACGTGTTTTCTTCATAAAAAAGCATTATTTATCAGTCGATACATCAGACTGATCAGTACCGATGACAGTGCACGATACAAAGGCATGAAAAATGAAACATTAAAATAGGTATTGCATCTTTGCATTCATAAATACTTTTCCATGTCGAATCACTGCAGTTTCTTATAACAGAATCACAGAGTTTTCATCTAAATGTGACGATGAGCGCGACACGACAGGAAATGACATTCAGCTCACATGGTCTATCAGTACAACACAGAACTAAGGCAGCTGATTGGACGAGGAGACGAGGAGGCGGTCCCATCCCACGCTGGACCACGCGCTCCTTGGCTCCGCCTCCTGCAGAGATAAACAACAACAGGTTCGATCAGCTCCATAGGATTCAAACCTAGTGAATGTCTCACTATAGCAGAGATACACAACTACTATCACAGGGGGCGGGGCCAAAAACAAGTGATTATATCTGATCTGAGGGTCACATGATCAACATTCATTACATCATTAGAATAATGACCATTTAGAAATGAACAAGAAACAACAAAGACTGTGTGTGTGTGTGTGTGTGTGTGTGTGTGTGTGTTGTGTTTTTGTCTGTTTTGAGTCATGTTGTGTATTTTACACATTTTATTTTCCTGTTTAGTTTTTTGTTTTTGTTCGAGTTCTGGGATTTTTTTTGTCTTTTTGGGGGGTAAGCTACGAAGCTAGATTTCCTCTTATTGCACTAACTTCCAGGATTTAATCAGTGTGTGCTGGACTACGACGCTCGCTAACGTCTTACGGAGCTAAATCACCATGGTAGCTTAGGCTGAACGGCTAACCGGGGGGTAATTTCATCAAAGTGTTCTTAGTAGAGCCAAGCCTACAGTTTAAACATGGTTAAAAGCTGTCCGTGACCACGCCCCCTTTCTATCAAACTCTTCTCAGCTTGGAGCTCTCCCTCTCAGCCAATCAGCTGACAGTGTTTAGGTTAAGTGCTCGTCTTCATTAGAATCATGGCTCAGGTGGTAGAGAGGTTTGGGATTTGATCCCAGTCTATACCGGTCTATGTGTCGAAGTGTCCTTGGGCAAAACACTGAACCCCAGGTTGCTCCCAGTGGTTGACTAACGCATTCCATGGCAGCTTTGTCCCATTATAGATTTATATCTGATAGACTGATCTACTGTCAGCTGATGAAGCCTGTGTGTCGAACCGTATGCGTGGACGGGTGAAGTCATTAATTCATTAATTAATTCATACACCTTAGTGAGGCTGACAGCATCATCAGGAACATACTATAGTAAACAATGTGTTCTCATCGCAGTGTGTGATAAATAGATCTACCTGAATAGAAACATGTGTGTGATGTAATAAAGTTTAACTGCAGAGCTCTGTCTGTTTGTCAGCCTATGGATTATTATCATCAATAATCTCACGTTTTTGCACATTAAGGCCTTAATGCTACGAATCTAGATAATTATATCCTGACTTAATCTCTGTTAGCGAGATTCAACTAACCAAACATTCCCTGTCAGAGAGAAGCTGAGAACAAGCAGAGCTGAAGTTTTTAAATCAAAGTTAAAGGAACTTTTTTTCTGTACTGTGTATGATTGAGAGAGATTTATGGTCATGTTGATGATGTCATGTGTTTGTTTATGAAGTTGTTTTATCATGTAAAGCACATTGAGTTGCCTTGTGTATGAAATGCACTACATAAATATATTTGTCTTGCCTAAAGGAGATGAATCCAAGATATAATTATATAGATTTGTAAAATAGGGCCTTTATGTAATTGTTGTTTTCTATATTTTTGTGTTGTTTTTGTACAGTTGTTTTTGTACAGTTGTTGTTATCCTGTGTGTTTGGATTTATTTTATGTGTATTACTCTCATTGCATGTATTTTTCTTGTCTTTTGCATATTTTGTTGAGTCATTTTGTTATTTTGTGTGTTTGGAGTCATTTTGTGTAAATTAGTCTCTTTGCATGTATTTTTTTGTTGCCGTTTTGTATATTTTGTGTATATTTAAAGTGGTCTTGTGTGTTTTTTCTGTAAGTTTTGGGTTTCTGTCGAATCATTTTGTGTATTTTAATCAAATTTCCTCTCTTTTTTGTGTTTTTGTATATTTTTCAGTTTTTGTGTCTAAATATTCATCTTGAATGTTTTGGAGTATTTTTGTCCTTATGTGTATATTTATTGTCATCTTGTGTGTTTTTGGAGTCATTTTGTGTGTGCTTTATTTGCAAAGCCTAAGCATTATTATTATTATTATTATTGTTATTGTTATTAATATCAACATTAAAAAACAAAGATTCAGCTGATGATGATCCTACACCCTCTGCAGGCTTTATTTAGATCAGTAGAAACATTATGTCCACCAGAGGGCGATGACGCCTCAGACATAAAACAAACGTGTGAATCATCTAAGAATTATTTACATCTCATTAAATATTTAAAAATTGAACTTGTGAATAAAATGCATTCAAAACATCATTTACATTTTTATGTTTTCCAACTAAATATAGATTCTATCCTGACTTTATTAATAATAATAATAATAACAACAATAACAATATAATAATAATAATAGTAAAATAACAATAACAATAAGAATAATAAAGGGACATGCACTCGACATAATGTAATAAAGGAGGTGGTTCTCAACCTGTGGTTCTGCTTTAACTGGGTTTGGGTCCCTCTGCAGACTTCTGGATCTGAAGGAGAACAAAGAACATGTTAAGGCTAGTTTGTGTTTCTGTGACAAAGAACAGTCGAGACGTCACATAATAACGCTGACTCAGCTTTTAGAAAAACTCCTATCAAGGAACAAAAGAACCAACAATGAGCCGTGTTTAACGTCCAAAAGTCCAGAAACACACAAAAAACCATGAGTATCTGAGTGTCTTCTATATTAGAACAGAGAAACAGGGTCATTCAAGGTCATTTCTACTCATTTTCTCAGGAAATCTTACGCACTTTGGTTTCAAAAATAGAAAATAAAAATGTTTTTTTATTAGTTTTTCACTAGTAACAAAAAATATAAAAACCATTGCATCAGAAAAACATTTATTTATTAATTATGGACATACTTCTACATTTACACAGTGTTTTTTTCTAATTCATACTTGGTGAGGTACAGCTTCTCATGTTGGAAGCATGTGGTAGTATTTTATTTTGAAAAAAGATTTCAGGCGGGAAAACGAGCAATTTAATCATTATTGTGCTCTAGTTTGCACTTCCACGTATAATTAAATTATAAAATATTTCAAACACTGATAATATCAAAGTAATAATGACAGATTTCAGTCCATGCACGACCTTCACTGTTAAAATTGTGGAGTTTTATTTCATTTGTGTATTATTTTGGAGATTCATGATTTCTCTGACTTTTTTGCTTTTTGCTGATCTAAAGCAGAGTTTCTCAAATGTGAGAAAATTTATTCAGGATCCAATAAATCAGAGTTTTTCCACCTTGGGGTCTGAAAATAACACACAATCTTAAACAACTGTGTTTCTATACTTCTATATATATATATATACATATACAGTGGAGCAAAAACGTATTTATTCAGCCACCAATTGTACAAGTTCTCCTTCTTAAAAAGATGAGAGGCCTGTCATTTTCATCATAGATAAACCTCAACTATGAGAGACAAAATGAAAGAAAAAATAACACATAAAATCACATTGTAGGATTTTTAATGAATTAATTGTTAAATTCCTCAGTAAAATAAGTGTTTGGTCATCTACAAACAAGCCAGATTTGTGTCTCTCACAGACCTGTAACTTCTTCTTTAAGAGGCTCCTCCTCCACTCGTTACCTGTATTAATGGAACCTGTTTGAACTGGTTATCAGTATAAAACACACCTGTCCACAACCTCAAACAGTCACACTCCAAACTCCACTATGGCCAAGACCAAAGAGCTGTCAAAGGACACCAGAAACTAAATAGTAGACCTGCACCAGGCTGGAAGACTGAATCTACAATAGGTAAAAAGCTTGGTGTGAAGAAATCAACTGTGGGAGCAATTATTAGAAAATGAACCTAATGAATGACCTGCAGAGAGCTGGGACCAAAGTAACAAAGGCTACCATCAGTAACACACTACGCCACCAGGGACTCAAATCCTGCAGTACCAGACGTGTCCCCCTGCTTAAGCAACTACATGTCCAGGCCCGTCTGAAGTTTGCTAGAGAACATTTCGATGATCCAGAAGAGGATTGGGTGAATGTCATATGGTCAGATGAAACCAAAATAGAACTTTTGGGTAAAAACTCATTGTTGTGTTTGGAGGAGAAAGAACACCATACCTCCTGTAAAGCATGGGGGTGGTAACATCATGCTTTGGGGATGTTTCTCTGCAAAGGGACCAGGACGACTGATCCGTGTAAAGGAAAGAATGAATGGGGCCATGTATTGTGAGATTTTGAGAGGAAACCTCCTTCCATCAGCAAGGGCATTGAAGATGAAACGTGGTTGGGTCTTTCAGCACTACAATGATCACAAACACATCGCCCGGGCAACAAAGGAGTGGCTTCGTAAGAAGCATTTCAAGGTCCTGGAGTGGCCTAGCCAGTCTCAGATCTCAACCCCATAGAAAATCCTTGGAGTGAGTTGAAAGTCCGTGTTGCCCAGCGACAGCCCCAAAACATCACTGCTCTAGAGGAGATCTGTATGGAGGAATGGACCAAACTACCAGCAACAGTGTGTGAAAACCTTGTGAAGACTTACAGAAAACATTTGACTTCTGTCATTAACAACAAAGGGTACATTACAAGTATTGAGATCAACTTTTGTTATTGACCACATACTTATTTTCCACCATAATTTGTAAATAAATTCATTAAAAATCCTACAATGTGATTTTCTGGATTTTTTTTCTCATGTTGTCTCTCATAGTTGAGGTTTACCTATGATCCAAATTACAGGCCTCTCTCATCTTTTTAAGTGGGAGAACAATTGGTGGCTGACTAAATAGTTTATTGCCTTACTGTATAAATGTATCTGGGTTGAAACATGATCAAAAACTAATTCTAGAATAAAAAGGTCTTTGTGGTCACCAAAATGTCTTGATATCAAAATGGGTCGTGATCCAAAATGGTTGTGAACCACTGAATTAAATATTGTTTACTTCCACTTATTTACAAAATGAGATTATTTAAAATGTGTGTTATCACTCAGTCATTGCATCATTATGATCTATAGATGTTTTTATAATAGTTGTATAAGTAAAATGTTGTAGTTGGACAAAGGAGGGACTTGGATTCAGAAATAAGAGAAAGGGGGACTAGAGCCAAAACTGTTTGAGAACCACTGCTTTAAAGGGCCAGATTTGGCCCACGGACCTTGAGTTTGACATGTGATGTAGAACACAATACATATGTAACCCTAACACAATCATTATTTCACTAGTCAAAAACTAATACATAATAAATGATTATCAGACACAAAGTTAAGCTACGATGACCTCATGGAAAGGATTTAAAATATTCATCAGTGATTAAATAAGTTTGGGTCCAAAATAAAAATGAAGTCACACAGAAATATATATACTGTATATAATATGGTACATATTCTAATAAACAGTAACATTTATACTATAAATTAAACAGATCAGTTTTGTTCTTACATTCCTACATGTAGTTATGAACCAATAAAAATAGTAAAAAATAAAGTATATTGTTCATATTTCCAGAGTGTGTGAGTCTCGAACCAATGCATATCTGTGACTAATCATTAGTGATGTGAACAGTCTATGTTCATAGCTCTAAGCTGATCACATTACAGGGAGCTGAGACATATGCTCAGTAGTTTACTGAAGACCCAAACATGTTCCAGACCCAAACACACACTGACTATTTAGAGGAGCTGACATGTCCACCAGATAGGATGTATAGCAGATCTATTTCTATATTCTGAGAGAGTGGGTGGAGCTTATTACTATACCATATTTACCTTTATGTGTGATGGAGTTACTGATATATTGGAAGATGAAAATGGAAGAACAATAAGGACACACCCCCACCCCCACTACATTATCCATATCTATAAAGTATTGATCAGATCAAACTAAACATTTACAGCGAGAATAGTGAATTATTAATAAACAATTGGTAAAAATGTCAGATTTTTTGAGACTGAAGTGTGTGGAATGTGCTGATAATGTGATAAAATAACATGGAATGACTGTATAATGATGAGAAACAGGCAGATGTCTTACTGTACCTGCGTTTGTTCTCTTAGGAAATCTGGGAGCTGAAATTCCCCCTTAAAGACCTGGAAACACAGAGAAGCCGATTTAGAGGCTTTGACTGGAGTTAGTTATGAATCAGAATGAAATGAAGTGGATGAGAATTCATTGGGACTTAAACAGCACTACACGTATCAGCTACAGAGGTAGAGAGGGGGAGGGGCTAAACACAAGGTCAGAGCAAACAACCTTCAACCAATGAGAACTGTTCCTAGAAAGGCTGAGTGTGTGTGATAAGCTCAGGGCTGAGAATGACCAACACACACCGTTAAACAAAAACGGTTGTTTTTAAAGGAAATCTGTTCAATCCTAAATCAGCTGAAACACTCGTATATGCCCCTCCCCCAGAAAGCCCTGATCAATCACTAAAATAGGCTACTGTCATCACAGAGGGGCCACAAAAATGTGACAGTCTGATGCGAGGGCCACATTATCAACAATATGAGCGTTAACACAGGAAAAAACTGAGGGTTTGTCATTGTCTTTATGTGTATTTTTTCTGAGTTTTTAATCATTTTGTGTTAAATCTGTCATTTTGGGAATTTCTGCTGGCATTATAAGTGTTTTTGTTATTTCTTGTGTTATATTTGCGTCTTTTTTGTGCATTTTGGGGGTTTTTGTTGTTGCTTTGTGTATTTTCGTTGACATTCTGTGCATTTTGTTGTTGTTTTGTGTGTTTTTGGAGTTATTTTGTGTCCATACCAGCCTGTCTTTGCCTGATCCCGTTAGATCTGTGAAGATAAGCAGGTCTGGTCCTGGTCAGTAGATGATGGAGACCACTGAGAATTCCAGGGGCCACAGTGGGGGACAGTCACTGCAGTGGTATCTGTCATTGTGTCCTTGGGCAAGGCACTTTACCCACATTGCCTAGTATGAATGTAGTGTGTGAGTGAGTGTTGGTGGTGGTGGGAGGGGCCGATGGGGCACTATGGCAGCCTTGCCTCCGTCAGTCTGCCCCAGGGCAGCTGTGGCTACAATAGTAGTTTACCACCATTAAGTGTGGAGTGAAAGAATAATGCCTTAATTCTGTAAAGTGACTTTGAGTGTCTATGATAAAGCGCTATATAAAATTGATGCATTATTATTATTATTATTATTATTATTATTATTATTATTATGACGTTGGCCTTCATATTTCTTCCAATTTTTTGAATTACAACTTTCGATGGATTTGTCTTGGGGGGCCACACAGAATTAGACTAAGGGACACATGTGGCCCCCGGGCCACCAGTTGCCTATGTCTGCTCTAAATGTTATCAACCAGGAAATGGACACAAGTCATTGTTTGTTCACAAATATTTTAAATGATCCAGACAGGAAGTGACCTCAGCTCTGTTCCTGAAGTGGGGTATGAGTACCCCCAGGGGTATGCTAATTGTCATAAAGAGTATGTGAATATAATAATAGTGTGATCACATTGTTTACTATAATATAAATATCCATGCATAGCCACTAATGATACATTATCCTCTTTTAGACTGCCCTCTAGTGGTGACACATCATAAATGAACAAATATGACCAGTTACTCAGGTTAAACTACATTTCAAGTTGTAAGAAGATTTGATAAACAAATGGTAAAACATTTCAGTCTGTGTTTAAAGTTCCTAGTTTTTATTTTGAGGGAAACATTTCAGATCTTCTGCTTCACCTGCTACCAAAACAGAGCCAGGAATACACCAAGGATCAGACATGAACCAAAAGCACACGCACACACACACCTACCTAACTACCTACAGGAGTCATTTCACTGGAATCTCCCACATCCACATACATCACAATGGTATTATTCATGTCATTTAAACTCTACTGTCTATACAAGCAGTGTATATAATTTTATCACTTTATGAAATTAACAAGATGAAAAAAGGCCACACATCAATGTGGATCTCGACAATCGTGATTAGGCATTCACACTAATTACTTTTTCATTTCACCAAAGTAGATGAGTTCTGTGGACGCCAAACCTGGCCTTAATAACATGATGCTGGACATAAAAACAGGAGGAGGACCTCACTAAATATGGACGTGTGTCTCATGTTGGACTTCAACATGTCCAGTATGATCCTCATACATGTCCAGCTTTGTGGATATGGGAGATGGAGTGAACGAGAGATGTTGCTCCTGTGGCTCTTGTGTTCATGGCGGGAGCTTACAAGGCCCCAGTTGCTTATCACCTGACCCACTCATTGTCACCTGTGACCCAGAAGGTACAGCACGAGGCTGGAATTACAGTGGTGTGTGACACTATGGACGAGCACGCTTCAAATATCTGTTCCAGCTATAGGCGAAGTCCACTGAGCCCTTACAAACCTCCAGCTACTGGAGAAAGGGTGTATGTAATGCTGGATGTCTGCCACATGTTAAAACTGACACGTAACATGATGCAGGCTTACAGCCCAATAATCAGCAGCACTGGCCAGATGGACTGGGCGTACGTTGTTCAACTGAACAATGTCCAAGTCAAAAAGGAACTACAGTACATGCTGTGAATAAAGACAAACATGTAAACCTCGACTCCCAGAAGATGAAGGTGTCCCTGGCTGCTCAGACACTGAGTCGTTCTGTGACCGTGGCTCTACGCACATCGAGGGACCTTGGATATTCACAGTTTATGCTCTGTGAAGCAACAGCTGAAGTCATTGAGGTAATATTACATTAAATAAATTGCAACGTACCCATTTTCTGCCCATGCTGTGAATATGATTCCCTTTTTCATTTCAGAAAGACGGCTACCAAGTCATCAAAACATGTTATTTATTTTGGTCATGATTCTGATACCATTGTTAACCAGACATTTTCTCTTATATGAGCTCATGGACAGGTTCTTTGACATAATGAACGGTCGTAATCCCTCAAAGCGATCCTCTTAACTGGTCAGAGAGGGTAGAGTTCTTGCTGAGAGGCAGGAATTACTTGATGGCTTTGATGATGAAAGGCGGCACACCCCTTCACTGATCAAAGCATTTTTTGGCAATATGAGGCCTATGTTCACACAATAAGTTCAGAAATGTCTAGTTCATGACATTCTCGCGACCGGGCAATTAGTGCAAAAACGCATATTGCGTTGACTTGGATCTATTACCTCTATTGCTGTTGTAAGCGTCCTGTAAGTATGACTGTTGGTGTTTTCAAACATATGTAAATAATATCTATATATTGCCCGGTCCCCTTCCATTCTCTTGTTCTGCATCAAGTTCATGTGATGCTCTGTTCACTGGTTCCCATCTTTTTCTAGTGTGCTGCTTGTTGCTTTATGCCATTGTTCCAAGTGGCGTTACTGTCATAAAATGAGGTAAAAAAATGTTCTTTAACTATGGTTTATTGTGGCTTATTATGAAAATATTAAAAATGTTCTCTTTTTGAAGGTTCTTGTCTGTCATGGGGTACATCGTTAACATCCACACTAATATTTATGATACTGGAGCAGCTTCAAAATCAGCGATACATCTGCACATATCGCTTCAGTGAAGATCACCTGGAGTTCCTCTTCAACTCCATCAGAACATCTGGTAGAGCAGTGGTTCTCAAACTCTCTTCACCAAGTACCACCTCAGAAAATACTTGGCTCTCCAAGTACCCCCATAATGACCAACATTAAAATACAGTAGCGTAGTTGTATTCATTAAAAACAAGGCAGAGGTTTTATCTAACAAGTACATATTTATTATTATTGTCAGCCACTGTTACATTACACACAGTTTGAACAGTAACACTGTGTTTAAATATAGGAAAATAAAAAAAATAAATTTCAATTGTATTTATATTTAATTAGGTGTTTCTTTGGCGTACCACTAGATGGAGCCTGCGTACCACTGTTTGAGAATCAGTGGTTGGGATTTCAGAATTTTCCTTTTTCCCCCTTGTGACTGAGAGCTGTGATGGTCTGCTTAGTGTTGATAAACAAATATATACAGTACTGTCAATGCAAAAAAAATACTTTGTTGTGAAGCTGATAAGCTATGGTCTGCAGAGGCTACATTGTTAGCTGTAAAGCTTCATTAGTTTAGCTAATATTTGTTAGGATCTGATCAGAGTAAATGTCCACAGCACGTCTGTACATTGATAGTGATGTGTTTTTGTTGTTTATCTCAGGGGGCAGGAATAACAATCCATCGGCTATTTCCCGCCGCCTCATGGTCAACTGTGATGTTTCTCCTGGCGAGTCTGGAAACGTAGCAGCATTCAATGACACTGTGTCCCTGTTGATCTTTCCTCAGCTCCAGCAGCAGGAGAGTCTGAACACCTCCCTTCCCCGTTCGCCAACATCCCTGCTCTCGTGTGTGACCACATGTATTGGTGGTCTTGTGGACAATGCTCTGACATATATAACAGGGTTTGTTGTGAGACGCGTTGCTGTAGTGACCCTCGGGAATAGGGGAGGTGATTCCTTCTGAGGGGACAGTTGTCACATCAGCAGAACGTTTCACTGGCCAGTCAGAACCAGAGCAAACCATGAGTGTGTCCTCTCTCAACCGGAAGCACATCAAGGACACACAGTATGGCATAATTTGAAAACCATCACTTTGGGCTCATGTCAGCAGTAGTTACAGTTTTCATCAAACTAAGATTCCATGACACAGCAAAAATGAGAAGACTAAAACTTCAAATTGGCAAGTCATGTTAGAGGCTGTGTAAGACGGTCCTTTTCCAAGGTTTTTAAATTGGTGAAATAAAACAACCTCAAAATCAGTTTGAGCAGTTTCTGTCATCCATCTATAAATATGTAAATAATGTCACAACAAATATAATTAAAAAAAATGTAACAAATGCATAAATAATAGGTAAATATGTTATTGTGTAAATATATATACATATCTACATTTGTTCCACCAAAAATGTTAGAACTTGTGTCCTAATGTACATGTTCATTGTACATACAGTAAATGTCACATATTTTAGTCACATCATGATTCTGCTCAAAAAGGAAAGTACAGCAGTCCCAGGATTCCATTTCCATTTCCTCTCAATACTTTCTATGTTTGCTACATTCAGAATTATAAATAAATTAAAAATGAATGCAATGATTCTTCACAGTCACGTAAATGTATATTTTCGTGGTTTTCTTCAGAAAACATGTCGCGTCGACTTGTTTAGCTTAAAGGGCAGACTAGACCCTCACAATATGGCGGCTTCTCCGCGACGTCTAGTGTTTATGTCTATGCTTGAGGAGACGATATGTTTTTATCTGATTAAACATAGTCGTCTCCAGCAGCTTGAGGAAGATAAAGGATGAAGATGATCATTGGAAACATGATCGACTGTGAAGATTTACAGCTACAACTAAATAAATCCAACATTAGTAATGTGAAACATGTGGCCTCCATTAATAATTCATATGCATAATGTGGACGAGTCATTGGGGAGGTCCGCAGGTCAAAGGTCAGCACACACCTTAGAGCTATAACTCACTGTGTTGTTCTAAATGTGGAGGAACTGAGAACTTATTGATCCTTATTTCCATCTCTCAAAGGGGACCAGGACGACTTTAAAGCCACTTAAAACTTATTGATTGTGGTTTCATGAGCCGTGATAAATGAACATAATTCACAGCAGAGAGAGAGAGAAACAGACCTCACATGATCCCAGACCAGAGTCACCAGGGCTGGTCCAATAGAACCAGAGCCCCCCCCCATTTTTGCCACTTTTAAGCCAATATTGACACTTACAGTGGGTACAGAATTTATTCAGACCCCTTTACATTTTTCACTCTTGTTTCATTGCAGCCATTTGCTAAAATCAAAAAATATAATTTTATTTCACACTCAGCACCCCATCTTGACAGAAAAAAATAGAAATGTAGAAATTTTTGCAAATGAAATATCACATGGTCATAAGTATTCAGACCCTTTGCTGTAACACTCATAATGAAAGTGAGTGAAAAATGTAAAGGGGCCTGAATACTGAATACTATAACCCTTGTTTTTGACCACTCTAATTTAACCAATTTCTGTGGTTTTTTAAATCCCATTTCACCTCCTTTTCCACCATTTTTGGTCACTTTGAACCATTTTATTAGTGATTAAAACCAGGATTTCCATCTTTAAGATGACTATAATAATAATAATAAACGTTTCTGGATAACAGTGGATATTATTCAGATGAATAAATAAATGTGGTTATCACAGATTCATAGAATTGTGGGCTAAAAAGGTTGAGAATATGAATATGAATCTGCATCAAGTTTTCTCTTCTACCTCGAAAACCACATGAGCCTCTTTTCCATTGAAAAAAAAAAAAAACTGTTGGAAACTGTGGTCAACAGAAAGAATCAGTGGAAGCAAATATTTTGAACGTGCTTCATGTGTAAATCTTACACTGTGTGTAATGATGATGTCATCGTGGTAGATTCACCTTTTGTCTCAGACGTGATCAGTAATTACTTCAAGCTGCTTCTGCAGCCCCCCCATCACCCCCCCCCCCCTTCTTTTTTGTGCGACTCCTTCCATTAGCTTCACATTAGCCACTTTCCTCTTTAAAATCCTGGCTGTAGAGTATTGGGGGGGGAACCATTTTCCACATGTGGTTTTATCTCATATTGGATTTGTTTAGATGACCAAAGTGTTGGAGTGCATGGGGGTGGGGGGTGGGGGTTAGGGGCATTCACTGCCCCCACCACTCACCTCTATTCAACTGGATCCATCTGGAGACTTTTTCTGTACATTTCTGATAATGCTTCTCCTTCTGCTGGTGCATGTACTGTACGTGCATGTTTGGCCCAGTGGTTGTCAAACTTTATTGGTTCTAGTCCCCCCCATGTCCAACGACAACATTTTGCTCAGAATTCTGTGAAATAAAACTAGAGATAATGATGGAATGAATGAGTGATAACACATTTTAAAGAATCTCATTTTGTAAATAAGTGAACTGAATAAAATTATTTCTATACTTTTTATTATTTCCAGTCATCTCCCTCCTGATGTGGAACCAAGACGGACCTTTGTATTTTCAGTTCATGTTCCTATCAAGATCATTTCTATCATCCTTTTGAGTGTTTTTGTTGTTCTTTCATTGTTGTATGTCTGTTCTTTTTTAATATTCAGCATATATTTGTCTTATTTTGTGTGTTTTTGGTATTATTTGTATTGTTCTCTCTCAGTGTGTGTGTTTTTGGTTGTTTCTCATATCGTTTTGTATGTTTCTCTATTTTACTTTTGTGTATTTTGTAGTGATTTGTGTATTTTTCTCTCATTTATTGTGTCTGTTATGTTTTTGGTGTCATTTTGTGTATTTTGTTGATTTTTGTCTGTTTGTTCTTTTTAATATTCAGTATTATTATAATTTTTTAACTAAACATAAACATGATAAAACCCTATATTTTTAATGCTTTTATATGTTATTTTTCTCTCCATCTCTTAAGTACCCCTGTAGTGCCATCTCGTACCCCTAGGGGTACACATACCCCCATTTGAGAAACCCTGCTTTAGAGAATAGATAGAAAATGGTCTGCAGCCCCTCCTTCACTGCACACACACACTTGTTATTCTCCTTCTGTCCAACACACACTGTAAGTGTTTCAGTTTCCTCTACAGATCCACCATCTTGTCTCAGTCCCAGTCTGTGGTGAGGGGGCGGAGCCACAAGCTGGACTTAAGGGTGCGTTCACACCAACAGATCTAGGATTAGTTTGCTGAGATAGTCCTCCTCGTTTGGTCTGTGTGAACACGCAAATGGAGTCAACAGCAAACAGGAGAATTCTAGGACGCTTTAAACCCTGGTTTAGTGATGGACTGGGTCTGAATGGTTTAGTGGTGGACTGGGTCTGAATGGTTTAGTCCCAGACTGGGTCTGAATGGTTTAGTGATGGACTGGGTCTGAATGGTTTAGTCCCAGACTGGGTCTGAATGGTTTAGTGATGGACTGGGTCTGAATGGTTTAGTGGTGGACTGGGTCTGAATGGTTTAGTGATGGACTGGGTCTGAATGGTTTAGTGGTGGACTGGGTCTGAATGGTTTAGTGATGGACTGGGTCTAAATGGTTTAGTGATGGACTGGGTCTGAATGGTTTAGTGGTGGACTGGGTCTGAATGGTTTAGTGATGGACTGGGTCTGAATGGTTTAGTGATGGACTGGGTCTGAATGGTTTAGTGATGGACTAGGTCTGAATGGTTAGTGGTGGACTGGGTCTGAATGGTTTAATGGTGGACTGGGTCTGAATGGTTTAGTGATGGACTGGGTCTGAATGGTTTAGTGGTGGACTAGGTCTGAATGGTTAGTGGTGGACTAGGTCTGAATGGTTTAGTGGTGGACTGGGTCTGAATGGTTTAGTGGTGGACTGGGTCTGAATGGTTTAGTGATGGACTAGGTCTGAATGGTTAGTGGTGGACTGGGTCTGAATGGTTTAGTGGTGGACTGGGTCTGAATGGTTTAGTGGTGGACTAGGTCTGAATGGTTAGTGGTGGACTGGGTCTGAATGGTTTAGTGGTGGACTAGGTCTGAATGGTTTAGTGATGGACTGGGTCTGAATGGTTTAGTGATGGACTGGGTCTGAATGGTTAGTGGTGGACTGGGTCTGAATGGTTTAGTGGTGGACTGGGTCTGAATGTTTAGTGATGGACTGGGTCTGACTGGTTTAGTGATGGACTGGGTCTGAATGGTTAGTGGTGGACTGGGTCTGAATGGTTTAGTGGTGGACTGGGTCTGACTGGTTTAGTGGTGGACTGGGTCTGACTGGGTGGAGAACATCTGATCATTTCATTTCCTTGGTTTGTCTGGGTTTGAGTTCAGAAAACAGCTTCTGATCCACTCCAAACACCATACGGTGCAGTTCCATGAGCTAACCAGTTGCTGTAACCAGTAGGACTGGGCAATATATTGTTAATTAGGATATATTGAGTCTTCTATTTTCGCGATATATCTCGATATAAGCGCTATTGTAATTTTCTATATCACATTTTTTTCAACTTGTTTTTGTATTTATAAAATCACATCATACAAGTATTTATTATTATTCGCAGTATCCTTTATAATTTTTCCATATGTCGGAGATATACATTTTATGGCCTATTTTGTATTAACCCTTTAACACCTGTAATAATAACATCTCTGTCTGTTTTTTGTGTTTATTTTGTCTATAAAATGGTCAGTAAATGTCCTTTGAAGAATTGCTTTTACCCTGCTTTCCATAACACTGCTCAAAAAACCAAACTCCAAAAGTCACATTTGGAACTATTTTGGCTTTGAACGAGGCAGAGACGATAAAGCAATAGGAGATCTACTGTGCAGGCGCTGTCACCAGCTATAGGAGCCAAAGGAGGGAACATTTGTTTTGTTTGATTTTCCGCACTGACTCAG
Source organism: Gouania willdenowi (assembly GCF_900634775.1). NCBI lineage: Eukaryota > Metazoa > Chordata > Actinopteri > Blenniiformes > Gobiesocidae > Gouania > Gouania willdenowi. The sequence goes on along the minus strand of NC_041056.1, from coordinate 43,061,933 downwards.
AGTGATATCTTTTTTTTTTTTATTTAATTTTTTTTATTTACAGAGATATTTACAATGTACAAACAATATTCACAAATTATATACATACAAAGGAGGGATCATATCCAATCTCATAAAACACCAGTGACGTCACCCAGAAAATACATACAAATATAGTTTTCTAAGGGAATCATTTTCTGTTTATTGTATTTTATCCTCTATGGTTTATTATGTTGTATTATGTAATAATAATTATTGTCTTTTTTTTTTTTTTTTAAAGACAGTGAATTTGTTATCCTAAGTTGATTATTTATATTAGTTAAACATAAATTGATGTGCAAAGGAAACTCAACGATTATTTTTTTTATTTCAACCATATACATTCTAACTTCATTTATTAGTTTTTTTATTGCTTATATGCTTTTGTTCATGTACTCTTATCATGCACCAAACAACCCTATAAGTCATTAATAAGTGTTTCTAACTTGTACAAAGACATAGTTTTAAAAATAATAATAATAAAAAATGGTATGGTGGGCGTGTCAGCAGCTTGGACCGGAGAATACGCATAGGAGAGAAGTGCGTAACTGCAGGCGCGTAAAAAAGCGCTTAAGTCCAGACGAGAGAACAGAGCCCAAAGAGATCTACGCAAGGCCCGCGGCTGTCAATCATCATCATATATGACTCAAATCCCGTTTTTCAACCTCAAATAACTTATTTAAAACAAAGTTCACAGTAAAATGAGCACTTGAACACAATGTAGGGTGATAACTAATGATCAAAATTATGTGACGAGTATTTTAACTTTACAGTTTGACCCTCATCCCATCTGTTATTATTGAGGAGGCGGGGTTTATGACCTATACTGCAGCCAGTCAGCAGGTGGAGCTCTAAAAATAAAAGCTTCTCTTCACTTGTCCCGTCCATTCTTTTTAGTCTATGGTTTGTACTCACCCTTCTGGTGTTGTCCAGCACTTTGGCATCAGGGTGACCGTAGTTGGGTGGGTTAGCATGAGGATCGTAGCCTAGCCTGGACAGCATGGGAGCAACGGCGGCCATGTCTCTGACGACATCGACAGGAATCTTCCCCACCCACTTGGACAAGGCTTCCACATTGACTGGCTTAATGACTTGATCTGTGGACCTCTCCACCCTAGAAGGAGAGGGAGGGGATTTATTCACTGAACCAGGGGTCAGCAACATGCAGCTCAGGGACCAATCACTGTAACATGTGTAAAGAGGATTTACTCCACAGCATGACAAAAGAACAACAGCTCAGTTATCTGAACTGTGAGCTACGACCAAGACCAGAACTAAAACATTCCATGACTTTTTAACAAATGGTTCACGCACGTCGGCCTACAACAAATTCTGGAGTTTTTAACAATTGTTCCTTAATTATTCAATAGTAACACATTGAATAACACATTTGTAGTTTTATCAGATAAATACTGTTTGAGATATGGACAATTTAGTGGTGGTGATGGGGGGGGTATGTGTCCTTATTTTCTTCTATTTTCATCTTTCAATATCTCAGGAACTACAGCACAAATGTTTTATATCCCACTAAAGAGTAACATTTATAGTATAAATTACAATACATCAGATTTTTTTCTTACATTCCCACATGCAGTTATGGGAATATGAAAATAGTATAAAAACAGTATATTTTCATATATACTATTTTTACAAAAAAATAGTAAAAAATAAAGTATATTGTTCATATTTCCAGAGTGTGTGAGTCTAGAACCAATACATATTTGTGACTAATCCTTAGTGATGTGAACAGTCTATGTTCATAGCTCTAAGCTGATCACATTACAGGGAGCTGAGACATATGCTAAGTAGTTTAGTGAACATGTTCCAGACCCAAACACACACTGACTTTGTGACTATTTAGAGCAGCTGACATGTCCACCAGATAGGATGTATAGCAGATCTATTTCTATATTCTGAGAGAGTGGGTGGAGCTTATTACTATACCATATTTACCTTTCTATGTGATGGAGTTACTGATATATTGGAAGATGAAAATGGAAGAACAATAAGGACACACAAAAATCACACGAAAATTGACACATACCACCATCACTAAATTGTCCATGTCTCAAAAAGTATTCATCTGACAAAATTACAGTGTGCCTATTGAATAATTAGGAACAATTGGTAAAAGTTGCTAAATTTTTGGAGAGCCAAGTATGTAGGATGTCCTAAAAAAAGTGTTGAAATGCCATGAAATGACCCTAAGGAATGTTGAAAGAAAACATTAATTTTTGAGAACAATTTTCTGACTGACAGCAATAAGTAGTGAAGCAACAAAAATTCGGCCACATAAAATTTTTCATTCAAAAATGGCCCAGAACTGCATCTTCGAATTTTACCAAAACAACTCGGCCGAAACAGGATGCTGTAATTTTTTTGCCCGAAAATGAAACAAAAGTGCATTTTTCGGTTTTTGACCGAAGATTTTTGGTGGCTGAAATTTGGTGCATCGCATTTATTTCATCTTTCTGCCAATAATGTTTATTTCTGTGCATCCCGGGGAAGGAATAATATAAACTAAATTCAGTGTCTGTGTAATCATCTAAACACAGCTTTATGGTTCTGAGCCCACTGCCCCATATGTGACCCAGTGAGTCCAGCAGTGCTTTCTGACTGGGTTTAACTGGCTGTAACTTGATAAGGAAACAAGATCAGCGATGGCTTCCTGCTTTCCTTTAGTCAGCAGGAATTTAAATAAAGGATCTGTCTGTTCAGTTTCTACTCTGCAAACTTCTACATGTCTACAGTTTAACGTGCTCTACGTTCCTCAGCTTCCAAAACCACAACAGAAACCATTTGGTACAGAAATCAACCTCATGTGAAGCTTCAACATCTTTCATCCGTTAGAATAGGAAGAGCAGCAGAATGGAAAGTTTCATTACTGAGTCATCGTTAGCTTCACAAAGCTGGGCTGTTGTCAAAGTGAGTAAGAGGAAAGGATTCTTTATCTACGAGTCTGAAGTGTTCCCACAAACACAGTTTATACACACTGGTATTTTCATCTTCAGCAAAGGGATGACATCACAGCTCACAGAGCCAAGTGTTGGACTTGACAGAAAAAATAGAATAGAACAGAAAACACACGGAATCAGTGAGAGTTAAGATGATCCTAGAAGAAGACCTGTTTTTACTAATGTGTCCTAAAACATTCTAAATATCCTTCTTAGTAGATCTATGTCTAACTAAACACATTATTATGCACCTAGGGATGTAACGATTCACTCAACTCCCGATACGATTCGATTCACGATACTGGGTTCACGATACGATTCTCTCACGATTTATTTTACAAAATGGGACTATAGACAAATGATGGATGAAAAATATTCCTGTATTTTTTTTGGGAAGAAAACTAAAAAATACTGTTCTATTTTCCATTTATTTTTTATTTTCAAAAGAATCTCATGGTAAACTATTCAAAACAATGCAATTTAACTAAAAATAAATCTTGAATGAAATAAATAAAGGAATAATACAAATGAAGAAGAAGCCGATTCATTTAAATTCTGGTTTAAACTACATAATAGTTCTTTTTCTTTTTAAAAGTGCAACTGAAAATGTGTTTTGTGCCTTAACAATTGTACTTTTTAAAAAAACCCGTCATTGCACTGATTTACGTCAGATATCTGTTTGGACCAGCAGAGGGCGCTGGTAACCCAGTGGTCGGTTGGCATGCAGCTAATGTAGCAGTGAAGAAGAGATGCTATGCTAGCAGTCAGAGGTAATAGAAAAACGTGACTTTTACAGATATTCATGTAATATTACAGATATTCTTTCGGTGCTAAAGGAGTAAAGAATCATTTATTAACATGTTTAAGAGTAGATGGCGGCCAGAAAGAAAGTAGTAGCAGATTCCGCCCGCCACGTACACTGCTGGACAGAAGAAGGGATAAATATATAGCGCCCCATGCTGTTTAAAAAAAGTACTGCGATTCAATTTTCAAAGTATCGATGTCAATCGTGATACCTATGAATCGATTTTTAACTACCTTACGATTAATCGTTACATCTCTATATGCACCATATTCATTTCATTTCCTTTTAAAAATGGGACTACGGTTCCCAAGAACTGCTGTTTGCCTGGCAATGGAACCCCTGGCTGAGGCCATCAGAGCAGATAACTCCATTAGCGGACTTAAAGTTGCAGACAGGGAACATAAGATTACACTTTACGCCGATGATGTCCTGATAATTGTGACGGAGCCCGAGAGGTCCATACCAGGTCTTATCAAAACAATAAATACATTCAGCTATTTTTCAGGCTACAAAATACATTTTACAAAATCTGAGTCGATGCCCCTGGGTAGACTAAAACAAGTACCTATGTGTCCTTTTCCTTTTAAGTGGTCAGCAGGGGGCTTTGTTTACTTGGGGGTACACATAACGCCTAAAGTGGAGTAGATGTATAAAGCCAACTTCCCTCCTTTATTGGACCGTATTCGGCTTGATCTGGAGAGATGGAATAGTCTTCCTGTTTCCTGGATGGGCTGAATTGCACTACTGAAAATGAATATCCTTCCCAGGTTACTCCATCCATTGCAGATGTTCCCAGTCTTATTGTCTCATAAGGTGATTAAACAGGTAAATGGTTGGCTTAGCTCCTTTATATGGTCCAAAAGAAAACCCCGCCTCAGGGTTAGGGTTATGGTTAGAGAAGTCCTACTTCACTTTGGATGGACATAGAAAGCTCCTTGTCTGATTGCCCTTTGACGACATTACTGTTTCTAAAGAAAGTAAACTCTATAAGGCAGGTTTGTTCTAATCCTATTAATATTACTACAGTCATGGCGATCATTAAGAAAACTAGAGGGCAGGCTGAAGGTGACTTCTGTTTTTACCTCTATATGTAATAATCCTGAATTCTTACCGGGGATGTTAGACAATAGATTTTAGATAGAAGTTGGACACAAAAAGGCTTATCCAGAATACAATCTTTTTTAGAGGGGAACAATGTAATGTCATTTAATCAGTTGGTTGAGAGGTATGATATTCAGTGGAGGGATTTTTATCAATATTTACAGGTGAGAGATTTCATCACATCTGGAGTTTCAAGAAATTTCTGACACAGAAAGAGAGATCTTTCAATTTAAATCGAATGATTCTATCTCAAAGTTTTATAATATCCTCAGGAGATACTCTGCTGTGAATACATCTCAGCTAAAGGGACTCTGGGAGAGGGAACTTAAATCAACATTTCTGACGATGAATGGAAAAGGTTTGGTTAATGTAAAAACACTGTGCGTGTGTAACAGGGTTAAAGCCACTCAGCGTATGATTCTCCACAGGGCTCATACTGTATATCCCCTTACAGACGCAATAAATTCAAACCCGACTCATCTCCATTATGTCTTAAGTGTAAAACAGACATTGGTACCCTCACGCACTGCTTTTGGTCATGTCCAGGGGTTCAGCAGTTCTGGCATATGATTGGACTGGAGATAAACCAAATCCTTAATGTGAATTTGAATTTCAATCCTTATTGTTGGGACTAACTGACCCTGTGGTGAAAGGTAAACACAACAGAATGTTGACTTTTTGTGCTAGAAAATGTATTTTAGTCAACTGGATATCAGACTATGTTCCTTCAAAGACTCAAAGGCAGAAAATGGTTCTTAGTTTTGTTTCCCTTGATTTTCTGACCTGTCGGCTGCATCATAAAGATGATATCTTTAAAAAAACCTGGGAACCATTCCTGACATATTCTGGACTCAAAACCTCCTCCATTATTAAAAGAGCATTCTCATTTTGAATATGGGACTAACTGTATGAACGGGCCAGTTGTTGTTTTTGTATGTCCTGTGTTATTGTATTCTGTTTTCATCATAATCAATAAATATATATTGAAAAAAAATGGGACTACATGGGACTCCATCTTGAAATCATGTGATTGATGATGTCACACGGCCTGTAAACATCCCATTGTTTTCTATTAGAGTGAAGCTGTCAGCTGACACGCTCTGGTGGCTGAAGTTAGAGATTAAATCAAGGACTGTTGAAGACAAACAAACCCTGAGAATAGAAGGACTTTTGGGTGGAAGTCCTTTTACAGTTTACAGGCAGTGGGGTCATGTGACATCATCAATCATGTGATGGAGGAACACAGGCTCTAAAAGTGTAAAGTAGTCCTATTTTTAAAAGGTAATTAAATAAATAATGTGTTTAGTTAGACATAGATCTACTAATAAGGACATTTAGAAGGTATTAAGACATGAATCGTTATATTCCTACGTTTTATCTACAAAAAGTCAAACCTGTTACTTTATGTAAAGATTATTGAATCCATAAGATGTTCCCTGGATTTGTATAATGCAACGCGTTTTGTTTTGTGGAAGAAACATTATTGATTTCTACTGACAGGCAGAGGCTATAAAGACATCTGATACAGAGCACGTTGTGTTTTGTAATCACTGGGAGACTTCCTCATACATTCCCATAATTGTCAGATAGTAGTGGACCATTAGCACTGCAGCTCTTTGCTGTTGACATGACGGACAGCAGCTGAAACTCATGTTTGTCCCAAACAATCTATTGGATTAATGTCAGACTGATGCATTTTATCAGCTCTAAACACACGAACAGGAGAATAAAGAGAGAACACACTGATCACACTAGGGCTGGGCGATATGGAGAAAGTTTTATATCATGATGTAGTATTTATTCCTTAAAATTACATGAAATAAATGGACAATTGCTATTCAATATATATTTGATTTATTAGATATAAAAATGGTTTCTATAAATAAATAGATAGAATAAAAAATTAAATAATAAATAGAACTTTACATAGACTCGTCAATTTTCCCCCCAACAAACCTGATTGCTTTTCAATTCATATACATACAGACAAGAGCAGATTCACAACAATTTATAGATATAGATCATTTCCATCACAGTGCAGAGAATATTACACAGTACAGCAGTGTTTCTCAAATGGGGGTACATGTACCCCTAGGGCAGGGGTGTCCAAACACGGTCCTCGAGGGCCGGTGGTCCAACAGGTTTTCAATGTGTCCCTGCTCCAACACAGCTGAGAGGCTCATTAACAGACTTTCTGTAAAGCTGCTTCAGGATTTCAGAAAACGAAAACAAACAAAAACGTCAAAATGAAATGACTAATGAAAACTTTAGACTTAAATTAAATCACGTAGGCCATATCATCAAGGATCTAAAACGAGCACACAGCGCTAACATATGAAGACGGTGCAACTGCTAATGCTAACAAAACAATGACAGGGACGTCTTATCATCATCACTTTTTAGCGTTATTTACAGCTTACCGAAGTGCTCTGTTCATCGTCTCCAAAGATAGAAGGAATTGAACCCTCAATCAGACAAAGTCTTTCTGTAAATCCTTCTTTATACTGGTGGAGGTTGATGAAGCAGTCATCATTGAAGTGCTTCACACACACAAAAATGACCTTATCCACAGATGTGGTACATTTCTATAAAAAATAAAACTCAACCAGACACTTTGAAAAGGTTCTGATGCTGGGAGACGGTGTAATGAAGCGTGTGGGTTACTACATCCAACAACCCAACATTTTGACTTATCCTCTCGAAACTTCTGCATCCTGGAGCTTGGACTACAAAATAAAAGCCAGAAATAAAAATGGCGGATTGCTCGAAGTGTTGGGCCTGGAGTTGATGAACTAATTTGGCAGTTCTGCTGCAAATACTGTGACGTTATTGTTCAAAAAACGTAATAGAGAATCGAAAAATCGAAACAGATTGAAAAATATGGGTAAAACAGAATATAAAGATATCTACGGAGGACCTGAAGAGATTAATTTGAACTTTTCTGTGCTTCTAAACAATCTAAATATACAACAAAATGCATTTAACGGCTAAAAAAGTGGATTTAGCATGTAGGAATCACTTTGTTGTTTTTAAGGTTCTACCTCCAGTCGTGGGAAAAAGGAACTGAACATGTGTCAACATTTTTGAGCAGATCATTTTTGATTGATGCAACAGATGTGTCTAATAACTAGTATGGATGTCCTAATGGGATCTTTCTGTTGTATCTGATCTTAAGGCTTTAGTTTATCAGTTCCAGCTGATCTTTTTCTGTACGCTGCTGTAAACAGAACTTGACTCTAACATGCCTGAAGGGAAAGAAAACAGACGTGTGGTAGCAGCTTTACAGATGGAATGATGTGGAAATATCTTAAAGTTGAAGTGAAGACAAACCGCTCATCTCAACATGAACACATGACTCAGACCAATGTAGGAGCTCTGATTATTATCAGTGATCACGGATCACAAACGGGGGGGAGACAGATGTTAAAGCTGCAGTAAGTAAATAAATAAATGAATCCATCCTAACCTTTGATCATATTCTAATCCAAAGTATTCTGAGAGGTCTCTGGACCTCTGCTCCTTTTCTTTTCTTTTCTTTATTCAAGCTTTAGACATGAAGGAATGTGACACGAGATTTCAGCCAATCAGAGATCTTTTTACTAACAGAATGCTCCATCAGCTGTTTGAGCGTTACTATTGGCTGCTGGACTAAAGTCGATGTGTGTTCACGTCCTATTGGTAGTAAAGTACAATGGTCAGAGAGAGTGATAACAGACGGAATAAATTGTGTGTAAACCTAAGAGAAGCATATGTAGAAGGGTGCCAACACATCGATGGTTAGATTAATCCTGAGTCCACGTGACACTTCAATAATAATTCATAAATGTTCAGAATCTATTGTTTTTCATAATAACTAAATGACAAAGAACATGAACACGGCTCAGGAAACTAAAGTTAAAGTCACGCATGACATCCGAACACCTGAAGGAATGGATCAGGTGAAGGAATGGATCAGGTGAAGATATGGACCAGGTGAAGATATGGACCAGGTGAAGGAACGGACCAGGTGAAGATATGGACCAGGTGAAGATATGGACCAGGTAAAGATATGGACCAGGTGAAGATATGGACAAGGTGAAGATACGGACCAGGTTAAGATATGGACCAGGTGAAGATATGGACCAGGTAAAGATATGGACCAGGTGAAGATATGGACCAGGTAAAGATATGGACCAGGTGAAGATATGGATCAGGTGAAGGAACGGACTAGGTGAAGATACGGACCAGGTGAAGATATGGACCAGGTGAAGGAACGGACTAGGTGAAGATATGGACCAGGTGAACATACGGACCAGGTTAAGATATGGACCAGGTGAAGGAACGGTCTAGGTGAAGGAACGGACTAGGTGAAGGAACGGTCTAGGTGAAGGAACGGACTAGGTGAAGATATGGACCAGGTGAAGATATGGACCAGGTGAAGGTGGTGAAGGCGGCAGCTAATTCTTTGGCTCTTCGCACAATGGACTCCGCGCGGACTGTCTGTTCTCCTCAGAGCTTACATACTGGGGCGTACCACCGGGGAGTAGTTTCCATTAAAATCCAATATGTCCCATGATTCTTAGGGCTTTTCTGTAGTCCGTGTACCAGTGTTGCTAGTTTCGTAGCTCGTCTGCCAGTCTCTCTTCTGTTTCACCAGGCGGTGAAATACAGGTCGGTGTTACATGTAATGTGGGTCGATACAATGCTGAGCAGTGTTAGTGTGACATCAATACGTGAAAGAGTCCTTGCGGTAATAAAATCTGAGTTTTGCCTTTAATTGGCCTGGTGGACTCCACGCAGATTAGGCTTTGCGGGTGTCCACCCGAGTATGTTTGAGCCCTAAATGCTTGACCCATGTGTGCACTTCCAAATGACAATGTCTGTGCCCCAACATAAACAAACTATTACACAACACATTACCCACACTTCACTGCACACAAACCACACAACAACACTCATTGTAGAGTGCTTTGACTCCAACTGTGCTATAAAGTGAAGCCTGTTTACCATTTACTCTCAGTTTTCCTCTTTGTCAGTGACCGAAAGCTGCACATCACTTGGTTTTTTTCCTCCCCCAAGGAGCTTATATTTCCTCCGTTTATTTATGTGTTTGTTTGTTAGCAGCACTGCATCATGTGTATTTCAAGGATTGTGACAAATTTCACCCAAAGATAATCTTAGAACAGGTATGGGTAACTGGTGGCTCAGGGGCCACATGAGGCCCTTTGACTAATTTTGTGCAGCCCAAAGAGCAAACTCACAAAATAATAGTAAAAAAAAAACAAAGAAAAACAAAAACAAAATATATTCAGAAATACATACAATTACTAGGGCTGTCCCGATACAACTTTTTCACTTCCGATACAATACCAATAATGCTGCCTTGAGCATTGGCCGATACCGATTCCAATACCAGCATAAATCATACATATTTTTACAACTTATTTTGTAGCGTGGAATGTTAGAAAAGGTTTAATCAATCTGATGGTGAGTTCACTGACACCTAGTGACCGCACGTTTACATGCTATGCATATGTTAGTGCAATTAAATGGGTTTTCCTTCAGAAAAAAAAATATTTTGGATTTTTTTTTTGGATCGATATGATAATCACATGGTAAAATATTGCTATTTGTCACTTAATCTATTTTTCTAACAGCCTTAAATACATAGTGTTTCTATTTATCCTAACAGTGGTTTTACTGGGCTGTTTAACATCATTCTAACACTGGTACAGAGTTTAAAGGCTTCACTAGACTGCAAGGCTAATGTCATGTGATTCAGACACGCTGACTCAACTTTAGACCCCCCAGGGTTCAGAACCAAGTCTTTCTTAATCTTTCCTCTTTGCCTGTACATTTCAGTTAGCTTGAATTCACCTTCCTCTAATTCACTTACGTGTGAAATTGAATCTTTACACTGTCCAGGTATATTCTCTTGCATGATTAATAGAGTAAACTGGTTTCAGCCTCTCAGGAGGATGGTTGAGGTGGTTGCTGAGAGGTGGGCTTCCATCCAAATATCCACTCTGCAACAAATGGGTTGGGAATCACTTTAGCTAACTCCATCAGTACCCAGGAGACTGCTGGGGTGTTGACATGAAGCAGGAGTTTGAAAAACTCAGCTTCATAGTATCAAATGCAGAGAACAGGAAAAAAATGCTCAATGAAACCAATTTATTGTAGTTTATAATGAGTCATGAATATATATGTATATATATACTGTATATATGATTATTGTTATAATGGGGCTTGAAATGTAAATAATACCATTTGTAGTTTTAGTGTAAAAAGTAGGCTCTGAGTAATACGTTTTAGAAGTTAGTTACCATCATCCCAATATATGCACACAAGTTGGAAACCTGATGTGATGAATCTGAACCAACATATTAGTCATTAACATTAGGGCTGGTACTTTATCAAACGAATTGCAATTAATTACGTACAGAAAAATAATGCACTAAAAACTTTTCTTTCTTTCACTCCAAACAGCACAGAACCTTTTCCTTTTCACGAGTTCTCGGTATACCCATAATACTTAAGCTCAGTTGTGGGAAAAATGTTAAAGAAAGAGTTTGTGGATCAGCTAGCCTCAGCTAGCATCTCAATGCTAAACATGTAGCCTCTAGCACCTCAATGCTAAACATGTAGCAGCTATCACCTCAATGCTAAACATGTAGCAGCTAGCACCTCAATGCTAAACATGTAGCAGCTAGCACCTCAATTTTAAACATGTAGCAGCTAGCACCTCAATGCTAAACAAGTAGTAGCTGGCACCTCAATGCTAAACATGTAGTAGCTGGCACCTCAATGCTAAACATGTAGCAGCTAACACCTCAATGCTAAACATGTAGCAGCTATGGCGCAGTCACACCAAATGTGTCAAAAGCGGCAGGTGTACATTCACAATACATGGTGGACACACTTCTAAGAAGCGTCAGAGGTCCTGCTGCATGTCCCGCGCCTCGTGTGCAGCGCGTTTTGACGCTTTTGACGTGCGTCCAGCGTGGCCGACACTGGAGTTGGGATTGTTGAACTTTTGGGGCATTTTGAGGCGCGTCGACCAATCAAGAGTGTTCCTCAAGCGTGACATATTCAGAATAATGCAAAAAAAAAAAACACTGATCGAAGGCGGAGACATATAGACAGGCACTTCTGCTGGCATAGAGTGTAGTTGGGGTCCTGGTAGGAGATACGAGTACCGATGCGAGAAAGAGAAGTAGCGCTGAAAGCGACTCTCGTCCGAGCACAGATCTGGTGAATCCAGAAACGACGCCGAGGCACAAATAAAGCCAAGTCACTCTCTGGATAACGTAGAGCCGATGAACGGGAGTCGGAGGGGGCGTGTTCAGCAAGGAACTCCAAACTTTATTCTCCATCTAACCACACTTCTCTATAACCCTTTGACATCACAGTGCACACACTGAATCACACCTAAATACATCCGACCAGAAACACCACCTTCTCATCACAATAATTAATGTTCCACCACTTCACATTTTACATCACTGGGTGAATTATGAACGTAACTGATTGCCACAATATCATCCATTGTATGAAAGCAACAGGCAACAAAGAAGCCCCTTCCCTCAACGCGCCCCCTTCCCAACTTTTTTGGACGCACGTCCAGAGCATCTTCGACGTTGGTGACAAGCGTCTGATTCAATGAGCAAAAGCGTCTAACTACAGGCGTGAGGCATGATTTTGACGCCCAAAACGTGTTTGGTGTGAACGCAGCATTAGTCCTGGTGAAGCCTTTAATAGAGCTCAGTCAGTAATGGTTAGAGCAGCATCAGTATTATTATTATGAATATTAATATTACTAGGAGAAAGAAGGACAGATAGAGAGTAACTGAATGAGACAGCTCCTACGTTTAAATATCCCATTGATTTGATTTAGAGTTGACGCTGACCTTAAATTATTTGCACTCTTAATCCTGAACAAGTGGTAGATGCCCACTCACCCACTCATCTTCTTGGCTTTAAATAGGATGTGACAAAAAAGCCTTTCACCCGTCACATGACCACTTTTCCTTAGGCTGATGCTTCTAATAGCCTTCAGCTTCTCAATTATTCATCACCACATCTCCTCTACACAAGGTGCTGTTCTCTATGCCCAGTGGCTGATATTTCAATACATCCAGAATGCAATCAGGCTCTGAATGAAGCAATGTTTTATGTTGTGGTAATGGATCCAGATGCTCTCCACTCTATCTACCCACATTAGCTAATTGATGTTAATGAAGGGAAATTGGACACTGACAGATTTTGTTGTACAGATAGAGACCCACGGCTGGTTTAGTTTAGTGCTGCTGGTGGTTACGGTGGGATAGAAGGGTTTTCTACCAGGTGTCATGGGGTTTGACACACATGCATTTTTAATAAATGACTTAGGAGAAGGTGGGGCCATGTGTATGATGGGAAAAGGTAGTAGTGCAGTCCTTGAGATGTCATCATGTAGAGGGCCTCTTTGGTAAATAGAGCTGCTGCTGAGTAAAGAAACTGATTTCATTGAAATTCTCCAAAATCTAACCCCAGTAGTCAGAATCAGAAATACTTTATTGATCCCAGGGAGAAATTACTTTGTTACAGAAACTTGTGAAATATTACAACTGAAAAAATGAAAAACTAAACAAAAAAAATAAATAAAATAAAAAAACCTACATAATTAAGTGAAAGAAAACTGTTATTCAAATAAGGAATCATTAAATAAGTGCACACATTACAGTAAAAAAATAAATAAAAAAATGTATTAATAAAATAAAAATAATAATAATAATATACAAATGTGCAAATACAGACATATACAAGAATCAAGAAGCTGAAGCCAAGTCTCACACTATAAAAGGTTTTCACAACGTATCATCAACCTGGAAGTCGCCATTTTGGAGATAAGCAGTAGGTTTACAAACAGCACACAAACAAGCAAATCCCGAATTTTGAGAGGAAATGGTGAACTATTACCGTGTTTCTGGCTGTACTAATTGGTCAGACCGTGAAAAACATGTAGAGTTTTATAAACTGCCAAAAGTTCTAACAGATCAGGGAAGAACAATGTCTGTATTTTATAGTCAGTAGTTCTACATCAGGAGAGCAGTGACATGTGACTAACTCACTGTTGTTGCACCAGTTGTTATTGATGTTTATGTAAACATCTCCTGTCTTACATTTAAATCCAGCTTCAGGTCCAGTTTGTTCTCCAGGGAACAGACATTAGAACACAGGATGGAAGGAAGCTGCGTTCTCTGAGCTTAGCTTTTAGCTTGGTTGCTAGCCCCGCTCGGCATCCCTGCTCCTGCTTCTGATCACACCGCTTACGTTTAATCCGCTAGCGAACACCACTGGTACGAGGCTCCGCTACTCCACAGGTCGCTGGATGTAGCCGCGGTAGCAATCCGAGGCTCGAGGTCCAGAGTAGTCGCATATAACGAACTAAAACTGTTTGATTTACCTCAATCTAGTAACTACACTCACTGTGAAATTATTAAAACTGACTGAGTTATCTGCTGATATACAGTATATCCGTTGCTAACGCGAGCCTCTGCAGCCGCAGCCGACCTCCAAACTTCTATAAGATTTAAGGTCTTCCGCTGTGTAGGGATTCGTGAAATCCAGGTAGTTGATGATATCAGGATACATAATAGACGGAAGACTCTCCGGGTCGTCATTGATCCAAGACGCGGGAGCCAACTCGTATGGATCTGTACCACCAATAAACCATTTTTTATCCAAATATTGTGCCCTGCCCTGCAGACCAAGTCCTTCCCTGTATGCCTATAATGCATTTTGAGGAGCTTTTCTGTGATTTATCCATCGCAGAGAACACTTCTGTGAACCTCCAACATGTAGTGTAAACATCTGCTTACTTCCAACATGGCTGCACATCCAGGTTATTGCCCAGAAAGTGGCGTCGTGGGAAAACCCTCTATACAGTAGTCTGGCCTACCCCACAAGTTTGAAACGATCCTATTAAGTAAAATTTGAAAGATCAAATCAATCAATACTGAATCGAAATTTAATCGTGTCCTGAAACCTTCTAAATGTCCTTATAGTAGATCTATGTTTAACTAAACACATTATAACGCACCATTTAATTTCCTTTTAAAAACAGGACTACTTTACAGTTTTAAAGCCTGTGTTCCTCCATCTTGAAATCATGCGATTGATGATGTCACACGGTCCCACTGCCTGTAAACATCCCATTATTTTCTATTGAAGTGAAACATTCATCCTGATTTATAGATTATTCAGTAGTTTTTTAGATAATTTACAGTCAGCCACCAATTGTACAAGTTCTCCAACTTAAAAAGATGAGAGGCCTGTCATTTTCATCATAGATAAACCTCAACTATGAGAGACAAAATGAGAGAAAAAAATAATACATAAAATAACATTGTAGGATTTTTAATGAATTAATTGGTAAATCTCTATGTAAAATAAGTGTTTGGTCATCTACAAACAAGCCAGATTTGTGTCTCTCACAGACCTGTAACTTCTTCTTTAAGAGGCTCCTCCTCCACTCGTTACCTGTATTAATGGAACCTGTTTGAACTGGTTATCAGTATAAAACACACCTGTCCACAACCTCAAACAGTCACACTCCAAACTCCACTATGGCCAAGACCAAAGAGCTGTCAAAGGACACCAGAAACTAAGGCTGGGAAGACTGAATCTGCAATAGGTGTGAAGAAATCAACTGTGGGAGCAATTATTAGAAAATGAACCTAATGAATGACCTGCAGAGAGCTGGGACCAAAGTAACAAAGGCTACCATCAGTAACATACTACGCCACCAGGGACTCAAATCCTGCAGTACCAGACGTGTCCCCCTGCTTAAGCAACTACATGTCCAGGCCCGTCTGAAGTTTGCTAGAGAACATTTCGATGATCCAGAAGAGGATTGGGTGAATGTCATATGGTCAGATGAAACCAAAATAGAACTTTTGGGTAAAAACTCATTGTTGTGTTTGGAGGAGAAAGAACACCATACCTCCTGTAAAGCATGGGGGTGGTAACATCATGCTTTGGGGATGTTTCTCTGCAAAGGGACCAGGACGACTGATCCGTGTAAAGGAAAGAATGAATGGGGCCATGTATTGTGAGATTTTGAGAGGAAACCTCCTTCCATCAGCAAGGGCATTGAAGATGAAACGTGGTTGGGTCTTTCAGCACTACAATGATCACAAACACATCGCCCGGGCAACAAAGGAGTGGCTTCGTAAGAAGCATTTCAAGGTCCTGGAGTGGCCTAGCCAGTCTCAGATCTCAACCCCATAGAAAATCCTTGGAGTGAGTTGAAAGTCCGTGTTGCCCAGCGACAGCCCCAAAACATCACTGCTCTAGAGGAGATCTGTATGGTGGAATGGACCAAACTACCAGCAACAGTGTGTGAAAACCTTGTGAAGACTTACAGAAAACATTTGACCTCTGTCATTGACAACAAAGGGTACATTACAAGTATTGAGATCAACTTTTGTTATTGACCACATACTTATTTTCCACCATAATTTGTAAATAAATTCATTAAAAATCCTACAATGTGGTTTTCTGGATTTTTTTTCTCATGTTGTCTCTCATAGTTGAGGTTTACCTATGATCCAAATTACAGGCCTCTCTCATCTTTTTAAGTGGGAGAACTTGCACAATTGGTGGCTGACTAAATAGTTTTTTGCCCCACTGAAGTAGTTTTTTTAGATCATTTAGTAGCTTTTTTACATCATTTAGCAGTTTTTTTTTTTACATAATTTAACAGCTTTTTAGATCATTTAGCACATTTTTTAGATCATTTAGCAGCTTTATTACATCATTTAACAGCTTTTTAGATGATTAGTAGCTTTTTTACATAATCTAATAGCTTTTTAGATCATTTAGCAGCTTTTTCAGACACAATCACAACTTGTGCTGCTTTTGGTTGCTCTAAAAAAACAGCAAAAGTTAATGTAATGCTCTTTTGTATACAGAAAGAGGATAAAGACAGTTGTGACCCCAAAACAAATCTGTGACCACAGTAGGTAGAGCTGTATTATCATACCAAATTATAATTTGTTATGTGCTGTAGTTCCTGAGATATTTGAAGCTGAAAATGGAAGAAAAATAAGGACAAACCCCCCCCTCACTACATTGTTCATATCTGAAAAGTATTCATCTGATCAAACAAAAAATTACAGTGTGAATATTGAATAATCACGGAACAATTAGTCAAAATGTCAGACGCTGACGTGCGTGGGATGTCCTTAACATTTGTTGAAATGACATGGAATAACCCTTCTGTGATATCTACCCATTCCTTTTGAAAGTGCATGAAATCAGTCAAAGATTTGAGTTCAAAGGCTGAATTAATTACATTGATTATGGTGACCAGCTCCTTTTTTCTGCTGGTCATACAAAATAAGCACTGAGCAAATCCCCTAATGTTCCTGTGTAGCCAAAAGCCTGCTCCTATGGTTGAGTATCCATAGATGTGATCTATTTTACTGTAACAACAACGCTAACACAGAGCTCCTCTAACATCAGACGACGTGCTGTAACTGCATCTGTTCAGAAAGAGCAGCAGACGAGCACGTCTCCTCACCATCAATCAGAACCAATCCTTCCCCTCATATTTGGCTTCACATTAAAAGTCTGTAAATGATCAGGGAAGCTCCGATCGATCAGGTGCTGACATTGATCGGACAATCTCAAGTGGTTCGCCCACTTAAGGTCATACTTGGCTGTTAGTGAAATAAATTCTCTGTTTTTCCCTTCTCTTATATTTGTGTATTTATTAGTTTATTGTTCCTGTAATGACCAAGTATTTCTTTTGTGACTGGTAAAGTATTGTCTTTCTTCTGTTTAAATGAGTTGAGAGCTCTGAAATAGATTATAAATTGTGCTGCAGCAGTATATATTTTCATTGATGAAAACTGAAAACCAAAAAGTTAAAAAGGGAAAAAATGTTGTGATCACAGCCAGAAGCCACTAACTGCTTTTTATTGCATCACATGATTATAAAATAGGCTGTTGCTATTGGTCCAGACCAGGACCTCAGACAATCCTGACTATAGTTTCAGCACTTCCTGTGCGCATGTCGTGTCCTTCTAGCTGTAGTTTTGTCAGTTTTATTTTAGCTCTAACCCTAACCCTCCGACAGTGACGGAACTGTGCATGCACACAAGAAGTGCTGGAACAATACTCAGATTTGTCTGAGGTCTGGGTCTGGAACTATAGACACTTTGTAAAAATATGCTGTCATTATGTAATCACACATCTATGAGGATTGGGTTGTTAGCTGCACACTTTCAGACTGACAATCCTGTACTGAGGAGATTCTTATAGGAAAACAATCACTTATTTATTTTAAGAATTTAAACACCCACTTGTTCTCTGAAATCCACTAAATTTTTCATCAGTTAATCGCTTTTGCCACGCCCTTGCGGTGGCAATGTGGCGGTCTGACAGGGCCCTTGGGGGGGAT
The DNA here is from genome assembly GCF_900634775.1 of Gouania willdenowi. Taxonomy (NCBI): domain Eukaryota; kingdom Metazoa; phylum Chordata; class Actinopteri; order Blenniiformes; family Gobiesocidae; genus Gouania; species Gouania willdenowi. The sequence goes on along the minus strand of NC_041056.1, from coordinate 43,043,626 downwards.
GTTGGTGGGGGGCCTTGGGGTTAGGGTTGGCGGCGGGGTGCGTTGGGTCCTCGGCTCCTTGGTGATTTCTCGGGTGTGTGTGTGGGGGACGGTGGCTGCCTCTCTGCTTGGGGTCTTAGGGGCGTCTGGAGGGCTGCTCGGCCGCGGGGAGGTCGCTTTTTCCGCTAGCCTGGCTGCATCTTTGGGTCCGGGGCAGCGCTTGGGTTTGCAGTAGCGTTTTTTACACATACATTGGTCTACGATGCCTGCCTTGGACTGTGGATAAAACTCGCAGTGGGCTTAATCTTAGACACGTTGATTCTAAATACCTGTTTTAGGTACTACCACTCACTCCTTCCCTCTGTCCACAGACACCATTATACCTAAGCTTCACACTGGTCAGCAGACTGGATTGATTACGCAACACAACACAAAATGCACAACTACAACTTCACATCTCACTCTCACTTCACAATAACCAACTCTTCCTCCCTGTTCCCTTCCCCCTCCACTTTTTATCAATTAATGACAGTCTCTAATTAATTTGATAAATTGTTTTAATCAAGTCCCACAACTACCAAAAACCTTTAAAATAGGATGGAAATGATCCATATCTTGTTCAAGCAGAACTAAGTAACTTTTTCACCTTAATAAATCCTCCTCATAGTCCCTGTGAGGGTAATACTGGTGTTTATGGGGTGATTGGGGGGTCTTACACCCCCCCCTGCTGTCTCTGGACAGAAAACCACACCTGCAACTTTCCTGCCTCTGACCCAGTGGCAGACGTACTGCTTTACATCAGCCCAATACAAACTAATGCTAGATCATGACCAGCACCGTGGCTGCATACGGTTGTCTACTAAAAAAAAAGGCAGAGAAGACCTTTGTCTGAGGAACGGAGCAACTCCATCAGTGACAGCTCAGCAGCAGCACACAGCAATCACACACACACTGCCGTCACAGCAACAGGCACGCGCACACTCACAACCCAGTGCTCCATCAGGCAGCACACACACAAATATCCATCATCCATTTGTCAGCACACAAACAATCACACACACATTTCCACACTTCCTTCCGTATTACTCCCACATCATTCATTTATTTTACTTGTCTCTCTTCCTCATACTGTTCACATGGTCACATGGGACTATATGTGTGAAAGCACCTTTAGTGTCACTGTTGTAGTAGGATTTTTCAGTGATCGCTTGGTACTGTCTTGGGAGAGCAAAAGTGCCCATGTAGCTGTGGGGTGGGGCAGGGGGAAAGGGGTGCAGAGTGTTTACGACAGTGACATAACCAAAAGGGACCTTTAGGGGGAGCTCTAAGCACAAGCTCTAAGCACAAGTTACTTGGTTCTGCTTTAAACTGTTGTGAATTTGAGCTGTTTTCTGAATTATTATAAAATATTTAAAAGGCAATCAGTTATTTTGCAAAGTAAAGTGTTCTATGAAGATTTATGGAAAACAATAAAACCTTGAAATACTGCAACATTAGCTTCAATTTTTTTGGAAAAAGCTGCCACAAATCAGACAGTTTGGGACGCACTAATCACATAAAGAAGCTGTGAAATCCTGGAGGGGCAGCTTGTTTTATTAGAGCAGAAGTGGAGTAAAGGTATCAACAGGAGCAAAGCACCTTAGGAAGAACCAGAAATGTTTTTAGAAGCGGACAATAAAAAACGTGGGCGTAACACCTGGAGACGAGGTTTCAGAGCTGCGTGGATGGTAGGATGAGACTGAAGCTAAAGAGTTAAGTTTCACCCTCCAGTGTTTCTGACCAACTCCCTAAACAGCAGAATGTAAACAACACTGACACAAGGCAGAAGCACATGGAGACAGGGAGAAAGAGAGAGAGAGAGAGAGAGAGAGAGACAGAGAGAGAGAGAAAGCTATTAACAGTCATAGAATCTTGAGTGAGTTACATGACGAGAGAACATTAAAGTTAAGGCACACCGTGGACCATGTGACCTAAAGAGTTGACCCATGTGAGTTATTTTAAAGGAGACAAATCATGCTTTTAAATCCTTCCTTTTTATATATAAATCATACAGTTGTGGTCTATATAAAGCTGAACTGTAATGCTTGGGTCTGAATTCCTCATTATTATAGCTCCACCCCTTTTCTACCCCTTTTCTGATTTGCTTCTGAAAGCAACTCATTTTGGTGCTGTCTCTTTAAATGCAAATGAGACACTTCATACCCTGGCGGCACAGAAAATGTTTATTCACACGTTATTTACACAATGTCAACAACGTTAGACTTGTCCATCCAGCCTTACATGTTCCAGCCAGAGTCTGACCCAGCGGAGCGAGATGAAAATGAAGATGATGAACCTGCAGAACCCAAACAAGTGAGCTAACGCTAGCGCCAAGCTAACGTCACAAAATGCATTTTAATACAGTCTTTTCAAAGACAAAAACGTCAAAATGAAATGACTAATGAAAACTTTAGACTTAAATTAAATCACGTAGGCCATATCATCAAGGATCTAAAACGAGCACACAGCGCTAACATATGAAGACGGTACAACTGCTAATGCTAACAAAACAATGACAGGGACGTCTTATCACACTTTTTAGCGTTATTTACAGCTTACCGAAGTGCTCTGTTCATCGTCTCCAAAGATAGAAGGAATTGAACCCTCAATCAGACAAAGTCTTTCTGTAAATCCTTCTTTATACTGGTGGAGGTTGATGAAGCAGTCATCATTGAAGTGCTTCACACACACAAAAATGACCTTACCCACAGATGTGGTACATTTCTATAAAAAATAAAACTCAACCAGGCACTTTGAAAAGGTTCTGATGCTGAGAGACGGTGTAATGAAGCGTGTGGGTTACTACATCCAACAACCCAACATTTTGACTTATCCTCTCGTAACTTCAGCATCCTGGAGCTTGGACTACAAAATAAAAGCGAGAAATAAAAATGGCGGATTGCTCGAAGTGTTGGGCCTGGAGTCAATGTCCTAATTTGGCAGTTCTGCTGCAAATACTGTGACGTTATTGTTCAAAAAATGTAATAGAGAATCGAAAAATCGAAACAGATTGAAAAATATGACTAAAACAGAATATAAAGATATCTACGGAGCGCCATCACTTTATCGCTCCACTGACGCAATGACCAGGGAACAGAGCATTAATACAGTGGGGGAGGGTGTTGTCTTTGTGGGTTTTATGTCTTGTCAGTTTTTGGTCATTTTGGAATCATTGTGTGTTTTTGTTATTTTTTGTGTTCTTGGTGTAATTTTGTGTATTTTTCTGTAATTTTCTGCAATTTTGTTGTTGATTTGTGCATTTTTAGGGTCAGTTTCTGTATTTTTGTTGTTGTTTTCTGTATTTTCCTGTCATTTTGTGTAATTTTGTTAACAGTTTGTGTCTTTGGAGCTATTCTGTAATGTGTTGTTGTTTTGTGTGTTTTTGTACTCATTTTGTTTGTTTAAGTGGTTGCTGTGTCTGTCTTTGTTGTCATTTTATGCTTTATTAGTCATTTTGTGTATTTTTTGTGTACTTTGTGCATTTCTGTACCTTGTGTATTATGTTGGGCTTCATATTCATTCCAACTTCTTGAATTACAATTTTTGGGGATTTGCTTTAGGGGCCACAAAAATAAGACTCCCCGGGCCACCAGTTGGCCCGGGGAGCCCATATCTGCCCTACGCTGTGATTTCGTCCCATCTTTGATCTTGGTGCAAGGAAGAACACCTCAGAGAATGGAGACAATGTAATTAACATCCATGCACCTGCAGCACATGCCCATGTGGCTGCAACACACTAAGTCAACCCCTACGCCACACGTGTCAACCTCAAAGCCCTTAGGAAGAAATTATTAACTAATTCAGTTGTATGTATCTCAAAATTTACATAATAATGGGTAATAAAAGCCAATAAATTAAAAGTGAAGATATTACATATTAATTTATGTATACGTGGAAGTGCAAACTGGAGCACAATAAAGATTAAAATACTAGTTTTCCCAGCTAAAATCTGCGGCCCAATTAAGATGAACGGCTCCGTATTTGGCCCCTGAACTAAAATGCGTTTGAAACCCCTGTGAGAATGCCGATCCAATCACGTGATCAGAAATTGGGCCCGATCACGTCTGATTTGGTAGATCGTCACCATGTTTTTATCCTCAACGATCTATTATCGTCAGATCACACACCCTTAATAGTAGCTAACAGTAAAGATATAGTAAATGTACTTACTTAGACAGTGACACTCCCCCAGCCTTTCCAATAAGTTCCTCATGGTGAAGAACTGCATCATTCCAAGGAATGTCTAAAAATTTCAGAAGAGTCCTCATCCATTTCTCAGGATGGAGGACCAACTGTTCATAGTGCACAGGTAAACACTTGTCTGTGGCCTCCAGGCACTGAGTGTACATGGTTTCTATGGCCCGGTTCCACTTGGTCAGGCAGTCTCTGTAGCTGCCCAGGTCAAAGCCAGCGATGGTCACCTTCCTGGAGATCATGGAGTGAACAGAAGCCCGACCGTCACGTATCATAAGCAGGAACTTGGCGTGAGGAAAGATCTTGGCGAGGTAAGACAACGACTTTAGAGCAAACGGGTCCTTGTTGCAGAGGAAGTTGGCAGGTTCCCCGTGTTTCACGATGATCTCCAACAGGAAGGCCTGCATGGCGGCGTCCAGCACCTCATCGGTCACCCCTGCCTCATCCAGGCGCATCTTCTCCCGGCCCGACCGGCTCCACATCTGCTTCATGGCCAGGATACGTGGGATGACCCGGGTCTCCTCGCCACAGCGCACCTCGGGGTGTGCGTCCAGCATGGCTCGCATTAGCGTGGTCCCACTGCGAGGCACACCGCCGATAAAAATGAGGGGCATGTCTTTATTGTAAACAAATGGCGCACTGAGGTTCTGACCAGTTCGTAAAGTGGTTCTGATGCTACCTCCTAAGGCGGACAGAGGAAGGATGCCCGCTGATTGGCCGCGCTCTTCAATGCGATGGTGGCACTCCATGGCATGGCGGCCCAGATAGAAGACAGTCACCGAGCTGATGACCAAACAGGCCACCAGTAGGTTCTGCTTCAACTTCCCTATCATGGTATCCACTGTGTGGAAAGGACTAGATCACCACAAAGGTAGTTTGAGGGATGGAGAGGGTTCCCAGCCTTTATGGATGGTTGCTGGGACCCCGGCATGGGTCGAGCCCCCTGGTGAGTAGCAGGTGTCGAGTGTCCAGCTCCATGAAGCCTGTGAAACAAACAATGACACCATCAAAATCATTAGAACTTACAAATACAATATCCTCTGTGCACACCTGTCCAGTAATGTGGGAGTCTGCTGGGGCCTATCCTAGGACCCCCCCATTGTCCATAATCGTGGAAAAGAATCGAATTCATGTTCTGAAATGGAAAAAATAAACCTAAGTTTTTCTCCAAAATATGATCACTGTGTTTACAAACTGAAAGGAGTGCATGATTACATCCCAACCTTTAGTTTGTTTTTTTTAAAATCAGGATTCAAATAGAATCATTGGTTGAGTGCATCCTTACACCCAGAATTAGAAACAGTATGTCCTCCCATATTCCTGTTCAAAATCTCTCTCCATGTGTTAAAGTTGGACTAGTGATCATGTTATCCTGTGTCCGAAAGTAAATGCACAGCTTTATCTAAAGTGTGTTTTCAATGTGTTGGTTCACATTATTATGACTGTATTCAAATGTGAAAAGGTTGTGGAAGGTAGCAGTAGATGCCTGTGCAGGAGTGGGCAGGTAGAGAAGATTATGGAATTCATCTAGTCTTCTCTGAAATAAAAACCATAATAATCAAAAAGAAGTTAAAAAAAAAATAAATGTTTCTAGTGGAAAAAAGCTGAGGTCAAATCTCCAACAGCAGTGATAGGTTAGGGTCACATTACAGTTGGGGTCACCAGGTCCCCCAGGACTGTACCAACAGCAGCACAAGTTCAAACTCACAAAGGTAAATACAGATGCTGTCAGTGGAAAGAAGTAAAAATAAGAGAGTCATTTCAACATCCCATCGATTAAAAAAAAAAAAATGAAATTTTTACCAATTGTTTCATGATTATTCAATATTTACACTGTAAATGTTTAGTTTGATCTGATGAATACTTTTAGAGATATTGACAATTTAGTGCAGGGAAAGGTAAATATGGTATAGTAATAAGCTCCACCCACTCTCTCAGAATATAGAAATAGATCTGCTATACATCCTATCTGGTGGACATGTCAGCTCCTCTAAATAGTCACAAAGTCAGTGTGTGTTTGGGTCTGGAACATGTTTGGGTCTTCAGTAAACTACTTAGCATATGTCTCAGCTCCCTGTAATGTGATCAGCTTAGAGCTATGAACATAGACTGTTCACATCACTAATGATTAGTCACAGATATGCATTGGTTCTAGGCTCACATGCTAAGAAAAAATCTGATCTGTTTTAATTTATAATATAAAGGTTACTCAAAAACTATTTTTCTTTACGCAACTATTTTGGACCCTAACTTTGGGTTATTTCACTACTCGTGAATATTGAAAATCCTTTATATGAGGCCATTGTTGTTTTAGCTCTGTGTCTAATAACTATTATTTATTATTAGCTTTTCACTAGTGACAAAAAAATGACCCAAAAGGGAACTCAAAGAAATTCCTGAATAATCATCAGGAATCCACAGCACAAGGACCATACTATAAAGTGTTTATACTTCACTGCTAAGTTCTAACTATTGTATCTTGAAATAAAAAAGAAGCATACATCAGAAGCAGAGTATTCAGTGAAAAAGTTAAGTGTTTCAATGCATGGGCAGATAAACTGTGTGTGTGTAAGTGTAAGTGTGCGTAAGTGTGTGTGTGTGTGTGACGCCTCGATACAGCATCACATTACACCTCGTGTGGAGGCTGGAATTTGTTTGTGTTAAATTAAGTGTGCCTCCTCTCTCCTGTTACTGATATTTTATCCTCCTGGCTGGAGATTTCTCCCATTGATCTGTTAGGGAATCAGTGAGTGTTGAGAATGCTCTCCACGGAGCAACAGTGAAACCAAACCACACCAACACTTAATAAGGAGGAGGGCTACTGAAGGCCTCCTGGACCTCTGATGATAAAGGGACGCCACTGACAACTGGAAAACTTTTAAGATCTGCTGAAAAAGCCTTAGAAGAAAGAAGGTTTGTTCCTCTGAATGTTGCACTGAATATATGGAGGATGACCAACTAAATGAATCAGGAGCTCCTCTTCTCTGCTTCATTGTCTACTACCAAACCTCAGAGTTGGAACTGTCGCCCTCTGCAGTCATATTTTTATCCTCTTTTTAAGGCTGCTCAATTAATCAAAATTTAATTATGATTTTGATTATTACACCTAACGATTACAAAAATAACAACCTAAAAAAACCTTTTTCTTTACATATGTTTTATTCGCTAAATAAAACAAACCCACTAATTTGGACACCTACAAATAATAAAGCTTGGCACACACATTAGAGGTGTCCCGATCGGATATTGATATCAGCCAGAAAACGAATATCGGATTTTATCGGACTGCATCTAGAATCACCGATATGAGCTCTCCGATGAAATTTTCCGCCCCAGCACTTCTATCCATAGGTGACTGTGGTTCACACTCCCACAAAGTAACCTACTGTTGCTGACTATTGTTCTCGGTTTCAGTACCAACACTTGATCAAGCCTTTTCTGACGTTCCACACTACAAAATAAGTAATAAAAGTACGTATGATTCGTGCTGATATTGTATCGGATCAATATCGCTATCAGCCAATACGCAAGGCTGCAATATCGGTATCATATTGAAAGTGAAAAAGTTGTATCGGGACACCCTAACACACATATTAATACTGACTGAGTTGCATAATTCACGCACATGCAAGCTCCTCCCCTCCACCCCACCCCTCTCAAAGCTAAAGCTAGCCTGCGGGCTAACACAAGGAAAGTTGTTGCTAGTGGTCTGAAACATGGCAGGAGAAACGCAGCAAAACCACTTGGTAAACAAGTGGCAAGACAAATTGTCTTCTATGGAACACTTTGGGTTTGATGATGAAGACCTAGAGCATAGACACATCATGTGCTAGAAGTGTTTTGTTTTGTGCAAAAGTCAACATACTTGATTTCAGTCTTTGAAGGATTTTATTTATGTTTAACTCACTCAGTGCCATTAACGAGATAACTCGTCATTTGCGTTTTATCACAGAGATTACTAGAATACACCCTGCGGAAGTCCTTCATCAATATCTAAGCTGTAACGTAATGTAGTAACCAACTGTGACCTAAAGGTGACAGCAGCACACCTTTAGATGTGAGATTAGCCACTAATGCTACCATTAGCTAAGGAGGAAGAAGCAGTAACGAGGGAGATTATGGCGCTACGGAGTGATATTGTGAAGTATCCAGCAGCTCACAGCACCACATACTAACACAGAACATGTGGACCTGAGTAGATTATTGATAATGTTGTCGTGAGATAAAACCATCAACTAACTGGGTCAAACAGGTCATCGCTGTGTGTCAGGAGGAAGAGGAAGTTACATCTGTGTGATCAACGAACAGCAGAGGATAAGATAGAAAGTAAAGCAACCAGATTGAAACACCTTGGATGTAACAAAACAAGTTCTGTCTCAAACATGCAATCCCCATGTATTCCAAACATGAGCAGTTTTGATTCCTTCTTAGCTCCTGAGGACAATTCTACTGCCGCTGATAGTGACCTCAGAAAACGAATCGCAGATCTTCATGCTCAAGTAGCACAACTCTAAGCCTGCAACACCAAAAGCCTTCTGAAATGACCACCCAAAGAAAACAAAAGACAAAAGCCTGAATCAGAAACAAAATAAAACAGATAACTACAGGATCGTCAAAACCCAAGCCCGGGTATTGTTTCAAGATGGCCACATAGTTTCTGGCTGATCAATGACCCAAATCCAAATCTTGTGGATGCCAAAAGTAAGGCACTCAAAGAAAAGCAACATTTATGGGTGGCCCAACACAGCACACCTAAACCTTTTGCTTTGAACTAGTTGGCAGGGCTAGAGACTGCGACCAAATTGGTCGCAAATGCGAGCATTTTTTAAGTGTGTGCGAGTGGAAATTCCATCTGTGCGAGTGCGCAGGGTGACCTTATTTTGAAAATCTAAAAGGAGGAAACGAGGAGCACGCATAGCAACAGAGAGCATGGGGGACGTGCCTAGCGGATGTGGGGCAGAAGACAGGGAAGAACGCGCCGAGTGGAGTGATAGAGTGTACGCGCGTAGCGCATGCATGACTCCATACCAAAGCCTGACAAACTGTTGCTATTTTAAAATTCAGAGATCCAACACCAATTATTTGGTGTTGGATCTCTGAAAAAACAAAATGAGGAGAGAGAGGAGGAGGCTGGTGGTTCAGGACAGCCAACGCACGCATGTGCACGCACACACACAGATGATAAATTTTAGATTTTAGAATTCAACCAACCAAATTCAGTTTTATTACAGCGGACAACTGATCTTAGCTGTAGAAGGAGACAAGCTCATGGTGAAAGTGCTGGAAGAATTCAGGAAGATGACTAAAATAAACTACAAAAAAAGGTGGTGCAGAAATTAACATGAGGAAATGCAAGATAGGAGTGGCAAGACCTAAACATCACGATGGACTGAGACCAAAAACCTCCTATAGTCAGCTGCTCGGACCTTAAAGGCCTTTGACTTCATCAATAACGAGATGGGAATTGATAAGAATTTAGCAATTCCGATTCCATTATTGATTCTCATTGGGTGAGGGGATGAAATAATACAAATTATTTGTTTGCTTTAACTCTTTATTATATTATCTTTGTCTCTTTAATTTCCTGCAGGGATATCAGCTGTCTTTTAATCCACCAGCTATAGATTGTTTTCACTGGATAATAATATATACAATAAATGACACTTTGGCTACAAACATTTGAGAATATTTACAGATGCACTTATTGTTATGTATTTAAACGGTAAAGCTTTAGCTTTGCCTTTGTTTACATTTCTATAAATGGACCTTCAGAGACACCGTCCCCGTTGTTACATGTGATGTCATCAGCCGTGTGTGTGTGTGTGTGTGTGTGTGTGTGTGTGTGTGTGTGTGAGTGAATGAACGTGTGAAAGATCAAACTAAAGACAACGATCAGTACCAGTTTGTCTCTCGTGTCTGATACTTGTTATGAGGAGGTAAATTGGTAACGAGGTGTGCGTTCCTGTGGAAGTCTGTGCAAGAAGCAACTTTTGCGCGAGTGTACAGAACCCAGAAGTGAGTAGCGTAGCAACAGAGATGCTACAAACACAGCACGGAGGACAGCACAGCTGTGGGTGGAGGAGGTGGATTCTCTGTGGTGGACAGCAAACAACTATATGGTGGGAGGAGCTTCACTTGGTGCTAGCATAAACACAATTTACAGGACCTGGAGGAGTTTATTGTTACATATTTACGGAAGAGGAACTAATAAACGGAATTGACAGGCAAGCAAACAAACGATTCCTAGGAATTGAATTACTGGGAAACGGTTCTCAGAAAGAACCGGTTCTTGATTCCCATCCTTACCCTTGACTCACTTACGTTCCTACAGATCTCCAGCATTCTTCCATGACGCGGTCTTCCTTGGTAGATACCTCTACATTGTGGGTGGTGGTTTAAGATCCTGTGGAGGTTAATCTTAGTCACACACACTTGGCAGGAGATGTCACCAATGCACGAGTCATGGGACTATACGTTACTGTGCTAAAGGGATGCATCTTCGCTATGGGAGGCTACAGGGTGAAAGTACGTTAGTCCAAACTGCTGAACGCTACCAGCCCGACATCAACCAGTGGACAATCATTGCATCAATGAATAAAGAGAGGAGAAACTCCAGCTGCACTACACTGAAGATTTACAGATGTGGAGGATGGATTAACTATTGAGACCTGAATACTGCTGAGTAACACAACCCAGACACCAACCAGTGGACACTGATCACTCCCATGGGAACACCTCGATATAGACTTGGGGGGGTCATTGCATATATTGGCCACATGTTTGCAGTTGGAGGCAGAGATGGGTCCAGAGAGCTGAGGTCTGCTGAGGCTTACAACCCAGTGACCAACACCTGGTACGATGTCCCTGAAATGGTCCACAGACACTGACTTTGGCATTGCAGTGATGAACAAGCAGATCTTTGTTGTGTCTAGTTGGAGCAGAGAAAAATATGTCATGCTATGACAACACTACAAATACTTGGTCTGTGGTATTTTCTGACATGGACCCACAGAATGACAGGCTGAGATGCTGTGTGATTTCTGGACTTTCCAACATGACTGAGTACTGTTCCCCTCGTGAACCGTCATACATGAGACACAGCGCTAAAAAAAAAAAAAAGTCTAAACTAGATACTGAGATGGAGCAAATGTTATTTTCCATGATCCTAACTGGGAGTGTAACCTGCCCTGCCCAGGGCTGTGTGTATCAACAAAAGTGTTTAAAGACATTAGAAGCTCCACACTCCCCTCTCCTGTCCTGAAAACTCACTGATCTTCTTGGGAATGCTTGCGTGCACAACTGTGGAACAACTGTTTTCTCCATAGAGACTAGTGGCAAATGCCGGGACTTTAGCTTGTGTTTTCTTGTGTCTCCACCTTGGTTAATGTTTTTCTTAGTTTTACAAGCTATTTATTCCATCTGTTATCACTAACTCTCTTTGACTCAGGGCAGACAGCGCACAGACTGAAAACGGATCGTGCGCAGTCTACCGCACACCGAGTCAAAAGAACCTCCATGATTCTGTTCCTCCTGAACACGTTTGTGCCTTTATTCTGTTGCTTCTCCACCTTGGTCTTCCTTTTTCCTCTTGCTTTGCCGTGTAACCGCTGTTCCAAAAGTCACGTTAGAGACTTCAGCTAGAATATAAAGCCATGGGACTGTCCCTACTCTCAGATCAGGAACGCGCATTGACTTTTGACGAGTAGCTCGAGCAGCAATATGATGTAACGATTCACTCAACTCCCAATACAATTCGATTCACGATACTGGGTTCACGATACGATTCTCTCACGATTTATATTACAAGATGGGACTGTAGTCAAATGATGACTGAAAAATATTCCTTTATTTTTTTGGGAAAAAAACTAGAAAATACTGTATTATTTTCTTTTTATTTTTTTATTGTCAAAAGAATCCCTTGATAAACTATTCAAAACAATGCAATTTAACTAAAAATAAATCTTGAATTACTGTAAATAAAGGAATAATACAAATGAAGAAGAAGCTTATTAATTTAAATTCTGGTTCTATAGTAAACAATACAAAACTGCATAATAGTTCTTTTTCTTTTTAAAAGTGCAACTGAAAATGTATTTTGTGCCTTAATTGTACTTTCATTTTTTTTTTTTTTTTTTTTTTTTTGCACATGCTGTTGAAGGTTAACACTACAAGAAGTGCAATCTTTTAACAGCAATGCATATTTTATTATTGCAATTAAATAAATGTATTTATTTTATTGCATAATTGTGACCATCACCAGCTCTCCCTAGGGAAGGGTAAGAAATACTTTATTAAAGGGAGGATGTAAAAAAGAGAGGGCAGTGTTACACCAAGGTGAGGGGGTGGAGGGGGGTGGGGAAGTTAACAGGGAAGAGGGATACAAGATAGGAAATGGAATGGGTGGGGAGTAGTCGATAGGTTTCAAGTGATGCGATGTGAAATTGTGGTTGTGTATATTGTGCTTATTGTTGTGTTATCAAGCCAGTTTGGTGACCAGTGTGCGGCTTGGGAATAATGGTAGTGGCTGTGAACAGAGGGTTAGGGTTAGGGTTAGGGCCGCATAAGGCACCAGGGGGCAGCCGGGAGTCTCCACGCCGGCCCCCAGGCACCCCAATCTAGCCCCCCATGGCGCCCCAAATCACCTTTTGTTGATGCCGCCCGCGCCACGGGCTTCAGTTTTTTTAAAGCCAGGGCCCCCTCCAAGGGCCAAGCCAGACCGCCTTGCCGGGATGTGGCCCCCTATTCTTGCCCCGACACCCTGCCTCACGGGGCACTGCCCAAGCAGGGGCCGTACCAGTAGGTATGCAAGGGCGCGGCACGCGGCACCCGCCCCGAAAGACCCCCGCCAGGACCGGCCTGGCCAGCCAGCCAATCACCCCGGGCCCCAGGAGCACCCCCCGGGACCAGGACCCCCCAAGGGCAAGCCCCCGGGCCAAGCCCCCCGGGACGCACCCCCCACCAGGACCCGGCCACAGCCCAGCAGGACCGCACAGCCCCGGACAGCCCAAGGCTAGCAGCCCAGGGCCCGCCGCCCCAGCCACGGAGCAGCGCCCCCCACCGGCCCGCGAGCAACCGGCGATCCCCACCGCGGGGACGGAGGCACCCCAATGGCACACATCAAGTGCGGAACAGCAGCCCCCAGCCAAAGATGCCCCAGACCCACCCACCAGTCCGCAGATGGCAGGACAGACCCACCAGGCGGCCGACAGCAACCTCCACCACCGGAACAGCTAGGGCCGCCCCCCAGTAAACAGCATCGTTCCGGGGTGCCGAGCAACCCTGCCCCAACCCCGGCGAGGACACCAGAACAACCCCAGCACACCCACCCCCCAAACCGGCGAGGCAGGCCGCCCCGGGCCCGCACGCCGCGGGGCCCGCCCCCAAGGCCACCAGCCGACGAACCAAGCACCAAGCCACACTCAAGGGGAGGAAGCGCCCCCGCGCCCCACCAGGCCGACACCGCCCGGAAAGACCCCGCAAGGAGAGACCCCAGCAAAGCTCCCCCGAGACCCACCGCCACGCCCGACCGCACCATCCTGATGTATTTTTACTCTATGCAGTGGCCCAGCCACCAACAGAGGGGCCAGGCCACCACCGGAGAGGCCCAAATATGTGAACCAACCCACCACCCTGTTATGGTGCCTCTCCATTCCCCAATGGAGAGGCACTTCCCTATCCCCTGTGTGAGTGTGTGTGTTTAGTGAATGTATGGGGTGTAATTAAAAGAAGGGGGATGGAGGGGAGCGGTGCTCCCCATCCTGCCTCTGTGGATATATGTGTATGTGGTGTAATAGGCCGGAGGGTGTAAGTGAAGATACACCCTCCGGGGGGTGGCATGTTGAGGTGTGATTAAAATTGGAGGGATTAGTAGGATAACTAGAGGTGGGAGTGCCGCCCCCACGCCATTACATAGTGACACAGGTGGCGGCCCCCTCCACCCCCAGTCCCACCATCCAGCCCCCCAAGGGTTGGGTATGGGTGTGTGGTGCATATTGTGAATGGGCCAGACCAGCTGGGAGTGAGGTGAAGTGTACATGTAGGAGGCCTGTCCGGTGTGAGCCGGGCCCGTCCGCATGGCGGGCCACGCGAGATGGTAGATGGTGCAGACGGGCAAGCGGCACTGCGGGCCCCGGAGCAGCAAAGCCGGAGACCCCCCCCACGGCACCCCCCAGACCGCGACGGCCCCGCGGAGCATGGTGGCACCCCCCACCCCCGGGCGCAGCCAGGTACCAACCCCGTCCCCGTCCCCTGGTGCCCCAGGGGGCGACCCCCGCCGCACGCCGGCCCAGAGCGACGCCCCTGCCTTAATTGTACTTTAAAAAAATTTAAAAAAAAACCCATCATTGCACTGATTTACGTCAGATATTTGTTTGGACCAGCAGAGGGCGCTGGTAACCCAGTGGTCGGTTGGCATGCAGCTAATCTAGCAGTGAAGAAGAGATGCTATGCTAGCAGACAGAGCTAATATAAAAACGTGACTTTTACAGATATTCACGTAATATTACAGATATTCTTTCGGTGCTAAAGGGGCAAGGAATCATTTATTAACATGTAACATTAACATGTAAGAGTAGAAGGCAGCCAGAAAGAAAGTAGTAGCAGATTCTGCCCGCCGGTACACTGCTGGACAAGAGAAGGGATAAATATATAGCTGTTTAAAAAAAGTACTGCGATTCAATTTTCAAAGTATCGATGTCAATCGTGATACCTATGAATCGATTTTTAACTGCCTTACGATTAATCGTTACATCCCTATATTACAATATCACAATATGCTAATAAGCTGATTAACCAAATAACAAAATTTTTTTACATATTTCAGCTTTAAGTATGAATACTTTCTAAAATGAGAGGGTACGTCTTAATGAGTTTGCCTTAAAACAAAAAAGTATTTGTGCTCTGGGCCGATCTAGAAAAAAAGACTATGGGGTAAAAAAAGGGGGGTGGTTGTAAAATATAGACGTGTACATTTAGACTTGATGTAGTAATTAACACGTCTGACTGACAGCAAGAACGTTCTGGGTTCAAGTCATAGACACTACATTTATTTTTTAATTTTGTGACCAATTTTTATGGAATTTCAATTTCGGGAGAAGTTGTTTAATAATTTGAGAAGAATGGCAGGATTTTGGAAGAATTCAGTTTTTTTTTTGATACAATCTGAGATTAAAAAAGACATCATGTGATATAAGCACCCGGGGAAAATGTGAGCCCTGCTAATATTGTATTGATTTGTGTATTATTTTGGAGATATTTAGCTGAGATATTTTTCAACTGAATTAGTTTCAGCAATTCATCAATGCATCATCACACACTAATATTTGCTGTGCACAGAGGAACAGAGATGAGCCATCATTCTGTTTCTCATCACATCCGATTGAAAACAGATCCAGAACATTCCTGAGCCTCCACAGAAGAGCTGGAACACAGCAATGACTGTTATCCTGTTTATATAGACGTCACGTGGTCCCTCGAGCTCTATTTCAAACGTTATCTAAGGCTCTGTTCCTGGAGATCAACTGTCCTGCACTTTAACATGTTGCTGAACGTGTGTTGAAGCAAATAATACTTTTAAAACATTAGAAACTAAGGTAAAAACAAAGCATTCAACATTTATTGACCAGACTAACAAGTACGTTGTTTTGTCTGTAAGAAAAAATAACTTTCCTTTTATAGACAACAATACAGTAAGTAAAGAAATACCAATAGTGACCACCAAAAATGGTGGAAAAAGTGGTGAAATAGGATTTTAAAAACCACAGAAATTGGTTTAAAGTTGCAAATTAGAAAAAAAAAAACCAGACAGAAAAAGTGTTAAAATGGTTTAAAGCAGTGGTCTCCAACCTTTTCAAGCCCAAGATCCCTGACCTCCACCTTGGTGACGGCAAACTCTACCCACTTTCACACTTTTTATTCAGGCTAACTTTATTTGAATTACCCAAAATGCTTTGGTCCAACATTCAAAAATAATGAACCCAAAATGCTATTTGTAACTAGCATATTAATCTGGTTGCACAAACATTTCGTGACACATTCAGTGTGAATGCAGCATTTAAGTCAATGCGTCAATTTCCACCGCATGCGAATCTACTCCAGCACAGCACCGTTCTGCTGGATGCTGGAGCTGTGCTGCAGCAAGTTAACAAAAATAAGTTTGTGCAGGACAGGACGTAGTACATAGACAGAATAAAATATCAGGATTATTTTCAAAATAAAACACATTTTCAGGGGGAAAATACCGACCTTCCGGGACCCCAAATGGGCCCAATTCGGACTCGGGAATAAAACCTGTCCACTGATACCACATTTTTGAAAAATTAAGACTTTATTTATTTATTTATTTTTTTTTTTAAATAAAATTTTGTGTTTCAGCTTTTGTTTGGACTCCACCCAAAAACCAAGCACATATTCGGACTCGGGGGGACCAGACCTTTCTGTTGATACCATGGTTGGCCTGATCGAGCACTTTTAAAATCGTATTTCACATATAAATATTGCATTTAACCATGGTTGAATCACACATATGTATCGTGCGATTACACGTAAATTAGTGAGAAATCCTGAGTCACTGCTGCAACAGATGTGCAGCAAAACCGGAGGCGGTGGGGATTGATGGACTGCAGATTGCGCTGAAGTCATGCAGCGGAGCAGTTTCAGTGCAGATACACATCCAGTGGAAATCCAGGGTCACACCCTGCAAATTTGGCGCTCATGAGGATAAACCATGTGATCACATGGTTTATCCTTTACATCAGTGAACTAATGAACAGTTGATCACTGTTGTCGTGCTGTGGCTGCGTGCTCTCTGACCAGAGCTACTGTGTGGATGAGGTGTCCCAGCATTCACACACTTTCATACATGGGAGAAGTGATCGACAGGGAATATTTCAAAGATTAACGGGTTGGAGACCACTGGTATAAAGTGTCAATACTGGAACAATTAGTTTAAACTGGCAAGTAATTGGCATGACAAATGGTGAATGTGGTTAAATTGGCAAAAATAATGCTGAAAAAATGGTGAAAAGAGATTAAAAGTGACAACAATGGTCGTCAACATATGTGACATTAGGTGGAAAAGTGGTGGAAAGATTTTATAAGTGCTGAACATGTCTGGAAAGTGGGAAAAATGTGCAAAAAAAGGCATTGAAATAGCAAGAAAAAGTGATGAAAATAGGTTAAAAAATGGTGAGTTTGGTGTAGTTGCATAAAAAAGGTAAAAATAAGCAAAAATGGGCTCAAATTGGTGACCCCATGGTTGAGAACACCTTATTCTTGTAAAAAGTAAAATAATGCATTTTTTTTATATTGCGTAACTGTGAACATTCTTTCTGTTACCTTTAGGGGAATTTTGTGGAACAGTTTGTGAAGCAATTCCAAGTTTAAAAAAAATAAAAAAATTCAACAATTTGTGATAAAAATTTTTACTCGTGACATAAGCATAGTTACACTGAGACCCATAAGTGATTTTTTGGATTATATTGCGGGCCAAATTGGATGCTCTAAATCAGTGTTTCTCAAATTGGGGTACGTGAACCCCAAGGGGTACGCAATGGCACTACTTGAGACAGAGAGAGAGAGAGAGAGAGAGAGAGAGAGAGAGAGAGAGAGGTAAATTAACCAATAAAGTGACCAGAAGTGAATAAAACTATCAAAATAAATCTAGTCAGACGCCCCTAAATTAATGTTTTTCAACTTTATGTGGGGTCACCTAGAGTTTAAAAGGGGTCGCCTGAAACTTTGGAAAAATTTTAATTAATTATTATTCATTTCTTTATTAAAACTATTATTATTCATCTATTTATTAAAACAACACACAATCTCGTGTTTACAGAAGAGGATTAGAATAAATTAGGATTATATAAAAATATATATAAATCTAGTTCAACTACCACTAAATACTGTTTATTTCCATTTATTTACAAAGTTAGATTGTTTATAATGTGTGTTATCACTCATTCATTCCATCATTATGATCTTTAGAGGTTTTTAAATAATCTTCTAAGCAAAATGTTGCATTCTGACAAAGGGGGGACTTGGTTTCAGAAATAAGTGAAAAGGGAACTAGAGCCAAAAAAGAATGAGAACCACTGCTCGAAAGGGCTGGTTTCGGCCCCCGAGCCATGAGTTTGACACATGTGCTCTAGTCTGTAGGGCCTCTACTTTTCTGTGATCATATGAAATGGAAATCATTGGAGAATATGATGCATTTTCACCATATTATTACCCAATAAACATGTGGTTGAATGTGTAGTAAGTGTTTAACTGTCAAATGTGTCAAACATTGTGCAAAATCTTACACAAGAGTTCTTGGTCAAGGTTGATTGTGTGAGACTTGAATGTATGGTTTCATCCTGCACTTCTTAAGCTTAGGAAATATTTGTAAAATCATTTACATGATTCACTCTAATTAGTATTTTTTGCTTGATATTGGAATGTTAAGTAGAACTACATGAAAAATATGTAAAAAAAAAAAAACAAACAAAAAAACCAAATAACCCATGTGGGTATTTCCTGAGATGGAAACTAAAGCTGTGGCACAAACATTTTGTCAGACAGAACCAAAAATCCACAGTGTGCGTTTAATAAGTGAAAGAAACGTGTTTTGAGATGCTACGTGTTCATTGTTCACTAGCTGTAAATACTGGGACTAGGGCTGGGCCATTTGGACCAAAATTCACATCTCAATATTTTTAATATTGTCTATATACGATATAAATCTCTCTATTTTTAACTCAATAAAGTCTTAAAAAGCGACTCCTCAAACGACTGTTTTAATACAAAATGAGCTATAAAATAAAAATCTATCGATATAGGCAATATTTAAATTTTCTATATCGCCAAAAAAGAAAACTCGATATATCTTGAATCTCGATATATTGCCCAGGCCTATATTGTCCATAAGGTCTAAAATCGAATTACTCTCTTTATAACAAAGACATAAAAAAATGACTGAAGTCAATCACCTGCATTATTAATTATAACAATCTGTTCTTGAAAAATATCATCAACCTTCTTAAAATCTCTCAATCATTGAAACAATGAGAAACATCTCCTCCTAAAAACTAAAATAAATTCAAGTTGCAGAAAAGTAAATAATACTGAAATATACACTTCTGCACTGGCTGTTAGTTTCTATCCCATGGTCCCATGCTGACTGAGCTTTATTCTGTCTGTTGTCATGGAGACTGTAATTGCACATGAATAATTGAAGACGTAATTGTAATTGATCCCAACCCTGGTTACGGTCATTTAAACTAACATGTTCCCCTAGATACGTTCAGGCTCCCTGGAAAAACCCAGACATTTTGAGGAGTTAGTAAAAGACGTGAAAAGAGGACATGTCTGGGTACAAGTGGAAGTATGGTTGCCCTAACTTTAGAACAAATCCTGATTGATTATGAAATGTGATTTAATAGTAACTGAGACCTTTAAATAAGGGAAGTGTGATGTCATCATCACTGGCTGCTTCTGCTAAATCTCTTCGTCTGCTGCAAGCCTTGTCATGTTGTGTCAAACTGCAGCATTTCATCAGCACAGCTCATCGATGACTCCTAGTACACACTGCAGAACCTGGACCACATCCACATAGGAGTCCTTCTCCTTCACCAGTAGAACCAATGATCCTCAACGACCCCGCCCACCACCACCACCCTGCAGGGACTCACACTTTCCCTTTTAAAAAGTCCCAATTCCATTATTTCAGAGCTCACTCTATTCTCTGCATCAGTTCACACATACACTAACAACCAATCAATAAAATCCACCATTAAAAGCATTGGCAACAAATATCATTATTGATTTGTTGAGTCGTGTGATTTATATTTCACTGACTGTGATGTGGAGCTGTTTGATTCACCTGCAGAGCTTTGTGTGTGTGTGCACGAGTGTTTGTGTGTGTGCGGGCACGAGTGTTTGTGTGTGTGCACGCACCACGAGTTGCCAGATGCCTAAGGTTAACACTATAATACGAGCCTTCAGATAATAAAGCACAATATGAGTGAGTCTGTGCTGTGAGGAAAACAGAAAGAAACATAGTT
Organism: Gouania willdenowi; assembly: GCF_900634775.1. Taxonomy (NCBI): domain Eukaryota; kingdom Metazoa; phylum Chordata; class Actinopteri; order Blenniiformes; family Gobiesocidae; genus Gouania; species Gouania willdenowi. The sequence continues at coordinate 43,023,377 of NC_041056.1, read as the reverse complement.
CATAAGAAATGTTTCAATATTTTTTACTGTTGATGGAGACGGAAAAATATCTCCTTCACGTCTGAGTCATCGTTTGTAAAGCTGAGAGTTTACACTTAAAGTAACTAACAGCAGGGACTGCATTGTGTGTGTTTGTGTGTTCTGACAGATTTCATATTCCCTTTGATCAGGGGTTCTCAACCTTGGGGTCAGGACCCTATTTGCAGTCGCGATTCACTGAGAGGGGGTCGCCAGAAGTTTGCAGACAACACCACCGTCATCAGTGTCATCCAGGACGGGGAAGAGTCTGCCTTCAGACGGGGGGGTCAGCTGGCTCTCTGGTGCGGTCAGAACCATTTGGAGCTGAACCAGCTCAAGACTTCTTGCCATATTTTTGCTCCTTTTAATGTATTTTTGCTACATTTCTCCCATTTCTGACACTTCTTCATCACATTTCAATGTCTTTTCTGCACATTTTTTCTGCACCCCCCACATCAAAGCTACAGTCTCACCACAGCTGCTTACAGAGGCTCTCTCCCCTATCTCTCCCCTGTTTCAATCTCTCCCTTCTGGAAGGAGGTTCTGGTCCATCAGGACCAGAACCTCCAGACACAAAAACAGCTTCTTTCCCTCTGCCACCATCCACATGAACACAACCCAAGTCACCCACTGAACCCCCCCCACCACCACCTCCATGATGACATTATCTGCTGCACTATATATATATTAGGGCTGGGCGATATGGCCTTTTATAAATACCGCGATATTTTTAGGCCATGTCACGATACACGATATATATCTCGATATTTTGCATTACCCTTGAATTAACACTTTGATGCACAAAATCACACCAGTATGATGATTCTATATGTCTACATTAAAACATTCTTGATCATACTGCATTAATACAT